>NC_090648.1:367128002-367428002 GCF_040937935.1 Hyperolius riggenbachi | reverse complement strand
GTGCAACAGCCTTCTTTGATATGTAATGAATGAGCCAACATAAAAGTGCTTTTCAGTAGTAGAAGTCAGAGTACAGGCAGCTAAGGAGAGCAGAATGTGAATAAGAAGATACTTGGGTTAATTGTGTATAGTATATATCAGGTCAGTTTCACAGTGGAAAGCCAATGAGACAGATTACCCACAAGGCAACCAAGCTAGCTGTCTCAGGCACTGAGAAATGGTCCGATACTACAGTGGTGAGAGTTAACTCACCTGTACAGGTTCCAGCAACGCAATCTTCCTTTCTCCTCCAGCATCCCGGTCATATAGTCTCCAACAGCATTTCTGACCATGTGATCTGCCAGCACATATAGACCAAGGGTTGGGAAGGGGATTGGGAGGGGGAGAGATGTGGGCAAGCAGGAGTAGAGGGTGCTGGAAGAGGAAGCAAGGGGATCATCTTGCTTTACCCTTATTAAGGCACTAAAGAAAGCTGGAGCAGGATTCAATCAATAACAACAGGCACAGTGTGGTGGTTCTTCAGGATCTGATGGGAGGAGTGATGATAAAGGCTCAATATATAGACAAGCTAGGATAAACTATTCTATTTAGGGAATGGCTCTTTACAGTAAGAATAGTTACATTTTGGACTATATTAACACAGGAAGTACTTATGGCACATTCTATATCTGTGTTTCTGTACAGTATAAGCTTGTTGAATTGATAACGCAGTTGCCTGTGTGCCACCACAGCAAGAGTATCTGGAATAAATCCAGAAAGTCCTCACTGCAAGAGTCTGGTCATAGGTGACTTTCCACAAATTTTGAATTGGCCAAGAAATCAGAAAACCTCATCATATTCTGGCCTTTTCTTAAAGGACAACTCTAACGAGATGGATATGGAGGCTGCGATATTATTTTTTGGACTATAAGATGCTCCTGACCATAAGACACACCTAGGTTTAGAGGTCAAAAACCAGGGGGAAAAATATATACTTAACCTGGGGCATCCATGGTAAAGGGGCATCTTGTGGATTATGTACCCTTTGTGTCTCATGTCCCCTTGTGTCTCCCTGTGTACTCCGGTACCTCTACCCTCCTGGTGTCCTCCTCTATGCCCCTTTTTGTCACCCTGTGTCCTCCTGTGCATGGACACAGTATAGGGAGTCCCCCAAATTGCGGCAGGTTGGAGGTTAGTATCGGCAGGTGTTCACAAGTCAGGAACTCCCTGCAGTTGGACTGTAAGACGCAGTGACTTTTTTTCCCTACTTTTGGGGGAGAAAAAAATGAGTCATAGTCCAAAAGATACAGTATTTTTTTTTTTTTTACCAATACCTGTTGCCTGGCTGTCCTGTTGATTCTCTGCCTCTAATACGTTTAGCCATAGACCCCGGACAAGCATGCAGCAGATCAGGTGTTTACGACATCATTGTCAGATCTGATAAGATTATCTGCATGCTTGTTTCTGGTATTATTCAGACACTACTGCAGCCAAATAGATCACCAGGGCTGGAAGGCAAATTATATTGTTTAAAAGGAAATAAATATGGCAGCCTCCCAATCCCTCTCATTACAGTTGTCCTTTAAAGAGAACCTGTACTGAGTAAAAAATATTTAAAATAAACACATGAGGTAACTTCAAATGAACATTACATAGTTACCTTGCCATCAGTTCCTCTCAGAAGCTCACCATTTTCTTCTTACAGTGATCCCTTCCAGTTCTGACAATATTTTGTCAGAACTGAAATATATCAGTTGCTGTCAGTAATAGCTGAGAGGACAACTGATGTACCAGGTAATGTCCATGTCTGCCTATGGCTCAAGTGGGTGATGTTACGGTTTAACTGTGTGCTGCCCAGAAAGCGGTTATGGGTAATGGCCATTTTCAAAATGGAGGACAGAAAATTCCCTTGATCACAGTGAACAAACAGGACGTGGGACAGGAGAAAGACACTGAGGAGTAGACTACATGGAAGGTAAGTATGACTTGTGTATGCTTATTTTGACTTAATTTTCAGTTCAGGTTTTCTTTAAGGCTACTTTTACACTTCGAGCATCCCATGCGTCTTGGTATGTGTAAGTAGGTCTATGGAGACACATTATTGCATTGCGATGCGGTGCAGCGTAAGTAGCGAAATTGCTGCAAGCCCATCTCTAACTTTGCAGTGTGTTGCTGCATGATTTGGCCTACTGCATGTATTATGCAATAATGCAAGTCTATGGTGCAGCGGAAAGTGTGTATGAGCGATCACGGTAGTGGCGCGACACACGTGCAGAGATGGTAATCCAGTGATGTACTTCCTGTCTAGCAGTGTGCACATCACGGTGCAGTGCTACTCATATTACCCTGTCGCCACACTCTGCCTCAGGGTAATATACATGGGGCCATGGTGGGGAAGTGAGGAGGAGATTGTCCTGTCCCAGGCTCTCCTGCCGCATGGCAATCACACCACACTATGTGAAATTAGCCTTAAAGGTATAGTTATCCTTTACATGATGTAATGGGTTAAAAAGAAAAGAAAAGAAAACATACAGGATTGTGCATGAGGCAGCAAAGAATGTAGTCTCACTATAGCTGGATCTACCATCCATCTAATAGTGTATGGCTGCCTGTAGAGTTTATGTTTCTCAGAGCAACATTACTGCCATCATTAGGAAAGATTATCAGGTTAGTTTAGTAGTAGGATACGATTTCTGTAAGCATTATTACTCATGTTATGTAATAACCTAAAAATAATGTTAACAATAATAACAGCAGCTTTACCTAGAGACCTTCTTGCATTCTAGAAGATCTAATGAGTGAAGGCGATACTTAGCAGTCAGAAGCACAGGTAATGCACTTACTCCAGTCAACAGACTAACTAATTGACAGTCATTATGTAGATGTTAATTATTTAAGTGTTTAGCTGAAGTTGTGTGCTGTTCTTCAGCATAATGAGTATCAATTAGCTAGACTGCTAGTGGAGAATAAAAAAAAGGTTGTCATACGTAAGGTGACTTGGCAGCAGATCGACCATCCAGTTCAATTATTAGAATCAAATCAGATGAAAATGGTGCTGCCGAGAGCATGCCCAATCATCGATGCAACCAATTTCAACATGCTCAATTAGGTGTGTGGCGCTAAGGGCACGTGATATCAGGACAAGCAGCGAATCCGGCGATGTCCCCTAGTGCGCAATGTGCCCCCCTGCCCGGTGCCTATGCACAAATACTTTACCTGTTGGCGTTCGCCACTGGCCGTCTCCGCCCTCTTTCTCACATACACGTGCCCCACATACGGTAGTTGCCAGCGTAATGTGGGCAGATGTGATGTCAGGAGCCAGCGGCGGACACCGACAGATAAAGTATTCATGAACGGGCACATTTTACACTATGGGGAAGCACCAGGGGTGGTGAGGCAAAGAGGCGGCGTCACTAGGCAGATTCCTGCAAAATTTAATGCTGAAATCAATTGTGAATTGGCGGATGGGGTGTATGGGTAGCTGACAGATCTCTCTCCAACCAGATTCGATCAGAGAGATCCATCTCTTGGTCGAATCTGCCCATCATCACTATGGGCACCTTGAGGCCTCGTTCCTATTATGCGCGCTGCCGTGCGCATTTCGGCAGTGCATATAGTGTGCAACACGCAAGAACAGTAGAAGTGCATAGACACCACTTCTGATGTTCCCATCATATGTGCTGTGCAGCAGTGTGATGCGCTATCGCACTGCTGCATGCATTTTTCAGGAATTGCAGCGCTGACCCATAGCGGCACAGATGGCGTGCAATGGTACGTGTTGCTTTTCCAATGGCACGGCCATCTGCGCTAATTGATGTGAACGATGCCTAAGGGATTACTTGTGCTTGTACTGTCCCTGTAATGGTTTTGGCACCACAAGTTGCAGTTATATATTGTAAGTAATAAATAAACTAAGACTGTGACTTTTGTACTTCTTCGGTAACAAAAACAGAAGTTCAGTTCAATCCAAACACCAAGCCTGCAAAAGTACCAGTGTCAGTGTAAATTTAATATGAAATATGAATTTAGGTGTGACATATGCAGATACATTTATATATTATATATTTTAATCCCTACCTATCCTATATAATAAAACCCCATGTGTCCTTTCCCTGTGTGTGTGTGTCCGTGCTTCCAGACTTGACAGTTTGCTGTCTGAGAACCTCATTGCATTGTGGGAAATAACAGCTTTTTCCAACTGCCAAGCAAGCAACATCTCCCTGTAGGCACTGGTGGGAGACGGGTGAGCAGGACGCTTCGGTATGCACGTTGCCGGGGTTTAGTGGCTGTGGCCTAGCGCCCGTTTTTTAAGGGGTGGGCCTTTTTTCTAGTTTACCATAAAACACACACAAAATATTTGTGTTATTTATTTAACCCTTTACAGTAAATAGTGAAGGGTCAAAAAAAAAAGTAAAATAGAAGTTTTCTGGCATAGCAAACTGTTGATAGTGAATGGATATACAGGTAAACAGGAAATAATCTTTTAATGGCTTTTATTGAAGAGGTCTAAGCCATGGTCAGCTAAGTGGTGATGCATTTCAGCCCAGCTATGCATATAGATATTAGAATAATGATTGAATTCTATAACAGCAATGTCTTCTGTGGTGCTGTACAACAGTCAGCACATAATACACACAGCTGCATGAAAAATGAAGGGACACAGAAAATACACAATTCAATAGCTCAGCAGCTCAGCAGCTTGCGCATTGTACTCAGCGGGTGGAAGATCTATACCCACATATAAAACACATAGATGGATTTTTTACAAGAGGCCCAATATAGCTTGTGATACCTGCTTTATCTGTGCTACCAACACTGTTAGACATTCTGACTTGGATTCGGCTGCCAGTTTCTCTGAGCTTAAAGGGATACTGTAGGGGGGTCAGGGGAAAATGAGTTGAACTTACCCGGGGCTTCTAACGGTCCTTCTCAGACATCCTGTGTTGGCGCAGCCACTCACCGATGCTCCGGCCCCGCCTCCGGTTCACTTCTGGAATTTCAGACTTTAAAGTCTGAAAACCACTGCGCCTGCGTTGCCGTGTCCTCGATCCCGCTGATGTCATCAAGAGCGCACAGCGCAGGCCCAGTATGGTCTGTGTCTGCGCAGTACACTCCTGGTGACATCAGCGGGAGCGAGGACACGGGCGTGCAGGCGCAGTGGTTTTCTGACTTTAAAGTCAGAAATTCCAGAAGTGAACCGGAGGCGGGGCCGGAGCATCGGTGAGTGGCTGTGCCAACACAGGATGTCTGCGGGGGACCATTGGAAGCCCCGGGTAAGTTCAGCTCATTTTCCCCCGACCCCCTACAGTATCCCTTTAAGCATGTGCTACATTGACAATTAGCAGGTTATCAGAGACAAAGTACATTGTTAACACCCTGCCTGCCGCCCCCCCCCCCCCCCCCCATGCAGCCAAGCTCTTCTGATAGTTCAGCTCCTCCCCTACCTCTGGAATGCTGCATAGGTTGGAGAACGAGGACAGAACCATAGGAAAAGACTACGCACTTCTGTGCCAACAGTAATCAAGACAAAAGGCACTCATACTTTTACATAGGTCTGTTGGTGGAGGAGGGGGCACATGCCTCTTATTCTGGAGAGACAGCCCAGTAAGGACAGATCTTTACATACTGATCATTTGCCTAACAATAGTTAACCAGTAATGTTTGCTGCACACATTGCATTATGGCCAGTTTGGGACCAGGCAACTGTTATCTCATGTGTATACCTTGACTAAAGCATCAAAAGGGAACCTAAAAAAAAAAAAAAAAACAGATTATGCACATAAAATATAAATTGGTAAAATGTCTGGACCATCACACAGAGTCTTTAGACATGGTCAAGGGTCTTTGATGCACATGTATTCTGTCTTGTGTTAAAAATATTTTACGACCACAACGCCCCAAGGTTAGAATTTCAGCAGTATGACATTAAGATTCAGACACTGTTTATAATTTGCAGCAAGCAATACTGACGTTGTCAACACAGCTCAGCAAGCTTAATGTTGTGATGAATGCCTGGAAGTAGCGATTAAAGAAAACCTGTCACCTTTAGCTACGTGTACTGAGCACTCAGATACCTGGATGCTTTCTAAGTTTTCGGTTTTAGAGACCCGGCAGAAACAAAACTTCACCACATTAATATGCAAAACACAGCTTTTCCTAGGGAAAATGGAGCTCATGTCTGCTGTGCATTGTAACAGACAGCCTCAAACGACCCCCCGATAAGGAGACCGAGGCAGAAGTGGATGAAACAGACCACATAAGGTTTATGAGAGGTATGAAGGGAAGGCAAGCATTTCAACAACAGAGGAGACAATTGTAAAGCATTAAAAATACTCACAGGTACAGCCAACTGAAGAAAAAAGTCTGTGCAAAAATATATAGAAAAAGATTCCCTGGCATTTGTATGATGTATATGACACCCACTACTCAATGGCCACTACGCTGGCACAATTTGGAAGTACTACCCTTTCCTCTTAGGAATATTACTTTTTTTAGTAAAAACCAAAAAGGTAAAAGTAGCGATTGTGAAGGTGATAATAAGACAGCCTCTACAAGGGGTATAGTGAGAACAGATGGGTTGGAGTTACTGCATCTATTTTGTAGGCCAGGTTCTAGTGAGTAAACAGAGAAGTGCTCCTCACACCAATGTAGGCTATTTTTTTTAATATGCATTATGTATTCCAATTACATTTTCATCTGTTTTAGTTAATGCAAGCATTTGACAGCTTGCAGGTTTATACAGAGGTATATGAACTGATTTTTTTTTAAAGAAGTAGGCTAACCCAAGTTATGAAATAAGCATTTATGTCCAACAACGCTGTAGAGATTGTTGATAAATGTCACGTTTTATATGCCTGTGCTTTTTGTATTGTGCATCACGGCTTGTATTTATGAGAAGCGGCTGGTAATGAGCTACAGACCCAAATGGGTTCAAGCATATGCTATGTGGACAAAAGGCCACAGTCCCATCGCAATCACACTGCAAATCGCTGCTAGTGGACAAGAGCCCTAGATAAAAGGTTGGCTAGTAAGTGTGCCCATTTATTTACTACAAAATAAAGAAAAAAAATAACCTTACTCAGATTTAATTTTTCTCTTTCCCACATTAGAACATTCCCTGGAAAACACATTTTGCAAGGAGATAATATACTTTAGCAAATATAAAGTATAATTGCGTATTTTATTAATGTCTATTTTTTCACAATTTCTGTTCCTGCAACTGTCAAATAAAATAATCATACAAATAACTGTTAATGACAGTATACACACTATATAGTGAGGGGCCAATAGACTACAGCCTTCCCACAGAAACTATGCCTATGTAGAACCAAATAAATCAACATAATGACTAGCAGTACATGTGCTACATTCAAGGTAATGTAAACTACATAGCATATACATACAATGTAAACTACATAGCATGTTTATGTGTCTATCAAGACTGCTGGCAAGGGCCTGTATTCCGTGATTATTCAGAGATTATGAGTACCGGTAGTTACAATTTTGGCCAGCAGCAGCATAAGAGGAACAACTCTAGTTCTAATTTGTTGGAGTACTGGTGGGAGCCAATATAATTTTTAACTAGACTCTCACATACAAAAGTAAAAACAAACCAAACATTTTTTTTTTAATTCAAAATATTTAGTTGCACTTGCACCACTCTGACACATACAAAGATAAATAAACACTCCTTTAAGCCTATGAGCATTTCAGTGCATGCTTTTCACCCTTCTCTTTTCATAACTAGGGTTATACAGGTGGCAGCCATTACTTCTGAGCTTAGTAGGAGATTTTAGATCATGGGTGCGTTTGTCATCAGCTACCCTCCTTCATAGAGACATCGTCTATGTGAAATCTCACACAAGCTGAGATCACCTCCCCTGTGACATCATCAGAGGCAGCCTGTTTTGTTTTTGTTTTTTTATCTCCTCCACCAGTCTGCCTGATTTTGTCCCGGCAACATGAAAGAAAGGGAGTGGTTCCTCCAATAAATGTAAAATATTTTATATTTGTCATCATGCAGCTGAAAAAAGGCTGCTATTATTATAATTTAGAAAATAGATTTTATTTCTGAAATCTTGTATTTTTAATTTGGGTCCACTGTAATGTTTGAAAAATGGAATACTGATTTTTTTCCTTTTTTTAAAGAGAACCCGAGGTGTGTTTAAAGAATGTTATCTGCATACAGAGGCTGGATCTGCCTATACAGCCCAGCCTCTGTTGCTATCCCAAACCCCCCTAAGGTCCCCCTGCACTCTGCAATCCCTCATAAATCACAGCCGTGCTGTGAGGCTGTGTTTACTTCTGTAGTGTCAGTCTCAGCTGCTCCCCCGCCTCCTGCATAGCTCCGGTCCCTGCCCCTGTCACTTCCCTCCAATCAGCAGGGAGGGAAGGGATGCAGGCGGGGACTAGAGTTCTGCAGGAGGCGGGGAGAGCAGCAGACTGACACTATAGAGATAAACACAGCCAGCTCTGACAAGCTGTTTGTCAGCAGCATGGCTGTGATTTATGAGGGATTGCAGAGTGCAGGGGGACCTTAGGGGGGTTTGGGATAGCAACAAAGGCTGGGCTGTATAGGCAGATCCAGCCTCTGTATGCAGATAATATTCTTCAAACCCACCTCGGGTTCTCTTTAAAGATTCTTTACTTAGTGCGATAGGAGAAGTATATACAATACAGCCAATAAGTAAGCATAAAGTTTTACAAATATTAAAATACATTAAGCAAAAGGAACCTGAAATCGGGAGCGTTATTATATGGGCTCGAAACAGACCATAAAGGGTGCACGACTATTGTTGTCCCGGGAAAGGTGGGTTTTAAGTATTAATGCTAAGAAAAGATGTAATCACATGAAATATATTAACATAGAATTGGCTGAGAAAATGTAGCACATTACACCAATATTATCTCAGGAAAATAAGAGAGTGGGAAGGAGAATAGTTAATAGTTAAAGATGGTTGAGATCCTAGAGAGCCCCGGTTCCACTAGAACCCAAGAGAAAGGGGAAAGAAGAAAATAGAAGGCCAAAGAGGAAGGAGATCCCTGCCGAACCCAACCCAGCTTGTCCCATATCATAAGTACAAACCTAAGTAGGGTGTTATCGCATGTTGGAACCCAAACACGAGGGGTAGATGAGGTAGACTATCAGCCATGCATGGCAGTAGAAATTGTTAAGAAGAGTCATGTGGTATTTGTTTATATTCATCGGATTCTAGGAAGATGTTCCAGTGTATCCATGTGGCAGAGAACGCCTCCTCCCTACCATAGATAGTATGTGTCAGAGATTCCATTTGGTAGATATATTTTAGCTCATTAATCCATTCCTGGATCGTGGGTGTCTTTGTGGTTTTCCAATGTCTGGCTATTATAATTCTAGCCGCTTGGATTAAAATGTCTGGATAGGGATCTTTTACATTTTTTATACGGTTTAGGAAGAAGGTAATAGGAGGGATCTGGAGAAGGTTCCCCATCAGTGAGGATTTTAATATATTTTTGGACTTCACACCACACTATAAGAGCTGTATAGCTTCGCAATTCCAAAAAATATGTAATAGAGTACCGGTTTCTTTATTGCACCTCCAACATAGAGAGCTAGTGTGTGGATAAAACTTATGTAACCTACTTGGAGTGAGATACCACCTGGTCAGTATTTTTACTGACCTTTTGCAGCTATGTACACACACTGGTCTGAACTAGTCTGTGACAATAAGGACCACCATAACTGTGAATCGAGTGTCAGACCAGCGTGTGTACAGCAGCCGATGTCAAAGATCTTTAGCGATGCTCGATACCCGAGCACGGCACTACCACATTGTTTTCCCACACCCAGGGGAATGTTCTCATTCTCCCTTCACCCCCCCCCCCTCCCCCATTCCAACAGACATGTCGCTAGCCTGGAGGCTGATGAAGCGTCTGTACAGGGTAAGCTCACCCAAGTGGTCATGGACTAATTCCTGCCAGGCAACAGAGCTTCCCTTAAAGGAATACTGTGGGGGGTGGGGGGGGGGGGGGGATGAGTTGAACTTACCCGGGTCTTCTAATGGTCCCCCGCAGACATCCTGTGCCCAAGCAGCCACTCACCGATGCTCTGGCCCCGCCTCCGGTTCACTTTTGGAATTTCAGCCTTTAAAGTCTGAAAACCACTGTGCCTGCGTTGCTATGTCCTCGCTCCCACTGACGTCACCAGGAGTGTATAGCACAAGCCCAGTATGGTCTGTGCCTGCGCAGTACGCTCCTGGTGACATCAGCGGGAGCGAGGACATGGCAACACAGGCGCAGTGGTTTTCAGACTTTAAAGGCTGAAATTCCAGAAGTGAACCGGAGGCGGGGCCAGAGCATCGGTGAGTGGCTGCTTGGGCACAGGATGTCTGCGGGGGACCATTAGAAGACCCGGGTAAGTTCAACTCATTTTCCCCCGACGCCCCTACAGTATTCCTTTAAAGATGCCCAAATGTATGGGTCTTTAGGATGTGCCTGAGTAAAGATCAAGAATCCTTGTTAATCCTTTCCATATTTGTATGTTTAGGAATAGACGCATTAAAATGTACCCAATAAGCCCTTCTACATTGCTGCTGGAGGAGAGGCTTCTCAATAGCACAGCACAGCACCCCTGCTTGGCGATGTGAGCTTTGGGGTGGTTTCTTGCGAGTTATGGGAGATCACGTCAGGTAGCACAGTTCAAAGGGGGAGGCAGATTACATTTGCCCAGAGAATGGCATTTGTCTGGGGCTCTAGCCAAGCTAAACAGTTACCCTTCTATTCAAAACTGTACTCTGAGTTGCCCTTGCAATCTGACAAATTTGGAAAGCTTTTGCAAGGAAGAGTGGGCAAATATTGCCAAGTCAAGATGTCATGCTGACAGACTCCTACCCAAGAAGGTGGAATTATTATTATTATCATATATAATGCCAACATTTTCTGTGGTGCTGATTGATGTAATTAAATCAAAAGGTGCTTGAACAAAATATTAAATGTAAGGACAGGCACACTTACAGTATGCACCCAGGGTTTTTTTTTTTTTTTTGCTTCCACTAAAGGTGGTCACACACCATGCAATTTTTTTAAATATCTTTTCAATTCAAGAATTGCAATACATTTTTCTGATTGATTGTAACATTTTAAAAAATCTGACTTAAGCTGGCCACTAACGGTCCAATTTCTAGTGAAAAATCGTTCGAGCGATCAGAAATTCTGATCGGACGAAAAATCGTTCACTACACCATCAACTAACCAATCATTGCTTCCTATCTATCACGACCACCAAGAAAATCCAAATTTTCGTTCGACGAAAATTCATTCGGGCGACATTTTTTTCACTTGTTCATAATCGATTGTGTCCACCAATGGAGATTATTTACAACCAATCTGATCAGAATTTCTGATCGCTCGAACAATTTTTCGCTACAAATTGGACGATTAGTGGCCAGCTTAATGTACCACACACGTGTGGTAAATTTTTACCCAATTATGAAAAAAATGATTGAAAACTCTGAGAAAATTGCTCGGAAGTATAAATAAGGAAATTGACAATCCACCACACACCATTCAATTTTCATAAAAATTGATCAGAAAAATCCAGCAGTCCGGATAGACTTTTATGGGATAAAAACAGGAAATCCTATCCGTTTTTTACTACTTGAATTTAAAAAAAAAAAAAAAAAGCTTTCGATCTTTTCGAAAATCCGATCGTTTTTATCAGATCATTTTATTGTATTGTGTTTGGCCACGTTTAAAGTTTTGTTTTTCAATTGAATAGCACAGGTTATAGGTCACACTAAAAGTGGGAAACGTTTTGAAATTATATATCCACTTTAGTTACAAGAGACAATTGTTTGTGATGGTTTGGGATGGTAAAAAGTGTGTAGAGAAGTGGTCACGTGATGTTCACCGATTGCTTGTTAGCAATTAGACGTGCTAGAAAACCATACGTAATCATTAGAATTTCGTGACGCAGGTGCCAGCCGCTCATTCCTACTCCTGCTCCCCTCTCCAAATGGCAGGAAACTCTGCTTGGCAAATCTCCAAGGAGAGGGCGGAAACACTGTCCGAAACTTCTGTATTTAAAACAATTACTTTGGCCGTCCATTACTGAAATTGTTATGTCTAGCTTACTCTTGGCGCACGTTTTAATTAAACAGCCAAGAGTTTTGTCATTGTCCACTATCAGATTCCTTAGATGTGCTCCCAGTCCTGGTTGTAACTCCGTGTCTCTGAACTTACTAAGTGAGACCCATTATTCATCATGAAGTTATTATCACTAGCATGTCAGCCAAGACTGTACATCTTGTTGTCATCTAAGTCATCCATACAGATGCTGAAGATCACCATGTCTACTGCTGAAATCTTCCTAGTAAAACACTGCTATACTGTATTCATGTGTGAACTCCTAAAATAGGAATTGAGGGTATGCTGCCAGCACAAGAAGACATATTCCATATTTCCCTACAGCCTCTAGTTTCAAAAACAGGTTTCCATAAATATGAAATTCTCACCCAAAGAACCCAGCGTCCTATTACTGGGCACATTCTGTAAATTATCATGCCCCTCCTCTTGTACTGACACTGGCACAAAGCACTCCTCCATGAAGTTTTTCTGTATTAGACAGAGTCAGGCCCAGATTTAGCTCAGAGGAGCCTATAGGCACAAATGTCCTGGCACCCTCAACTTCGCCCTCCAAAAACCTACAAACCCCCACCAAACTGCACCTCAGGTGTGCTGGCTGCCCCAGCTGTCACTTCTCCCTTACTTCCCTTACCTGGTGTAGGTAGCTACAGGTGCCCCTTAGTATTAGGTAGCCAGATGTACCCTCAACATTAAGTAGCTAGAGTTGCCCCCAAGTAAAGGAACCTCAATATTAAGTAGTTAGAGGTGTCCCCAAGTATTAGAGGTGCCCCTGACTGAAGGGAGATCTCGTCAGTTGAATGCCGAGAGCAGATTCATTAATCTCTTATTCACTATCTCATCAGGACTCTGCATAGGGAAGGAGGGAGGGAGGCACTTGGGGAGGGGAGTGGGCCACCTTTCCATCATCAGGTGCCTATAGGCACATGGCTACAGTGCCTTATGGTAAATCCGGCCCTGCATAGAGTACAAATATTACCTGAAATGTATTCCTTCAATTTTTCATTTTTTTATTTAGCTACAGTTAATATTCTATTTTTAAAACAGGTAACAACTCAATTTGTGCCTGTGACAGTTTTGCCCCTCTCATTTACAGACTTTGGAGCACTTTGACTTGACCCTCAATCCCTCCCACTGACTAATGTTGGTTGAACTTTTGTCAGTTCAGTTCAGCTGAATTAGTCCCCATATTCTGATTCTCATTCCAGTGAGGTGCAAATGGTATCTGCTGAAATTAATTTCCCTGGTTTCCATTTTGTCTATTGCCAGTTTATATTTGTTGATATCTGAATTGAACTGCATTTTCACACTTCTGTTAGATGTGAATAAAAATGCATATCGACCCAGATCGCAAAGGCTGAAAACTGACAGTTCATACAGCAGGAGGAATGGCAGCACTTTCAAAACTCATACCTGAATTATTTTTTGCATAGATGTGCAGAGCTCCAATAACTACTGGACTAAAGTACACACCAACACTCATTGCAGGCACAAAAAGGGGGGACATAGCTTTAGTGAGGGGAGAATCTATACCTGAATGATTTATCTGCCATGATGTGCAGAGCTCCAATAACTACTGGACTAAAATACACACCTAGCTTTCACTACAGGCAATGGGGGGTGTTGAAAACTGACAGTTACCTACCTAAATGAAGATAGGAACCTGAATGTCAGCAGTATTTGGGTTTCTTTAGTTAGGCTCAAATGACGCATTTTGGAGGTGAACTTTAGAATGACCTGAATTTAAACATCCCTACTAGAAGAGCTTCATATATGTAAACATATTATAGGTGTGAAATTGTGTTTATGAGGAGAACTTGCCTATATGTGTGATTAGCATTATAGAAAGGAAGGAAGATCCGCTTCACTGGCATAACAAAAGTCTGATCTTTAGTGAAAAATAAGTAAGCTGGGCATGCAAGGACATGCATCATTAGCTAACATGCATGTCCAGCTTACTTATTTTTCACTAAAGATCAGACTTTTGTTATGCCAATGTAGCGGATCTTCCTTCATTTCTACAGTGTTTATGGGGCTTGGCTGCCCATGGTCCTGCTCATGGCTAGTTTGGTGGAGTGGCGATTGGTGTTCATTCTTTCCATAATGTGATTATCATTACTCGTCTAAAGTGATATTTCCTCGACACTCTACATGTACCTTTAAGCCATGTTTCACCCAATATTTACAAGAGGGAATTCACTTTTTTCCCTCCTTTTTTTTTAGAAAAATAAATGGTTCCATCAGTTCAGATTTACAAGATTAGATCCTGAATGGACGTTTGGCAACCTTTATTTCGGTCACTATACCTACCTTACTTTTATATGCAAAGGTAAACAGCCATTTCATGTGGTACCTCACAGTAATGCACAAGTTTGTTGAATAGTAGTCAGAGGATGAGTCCAGGTGTGTTTGGACACTTCCTGCTCGGTGTAGCCAATTACTCATGTAGGCAAGCGGGAGCTACTGGGTGTTCTGTACCACTGATAATACCCTGAACAATCAAGCTAGGTTTCTGGAGGGGAAACAAAGGCCCCAGCCTTAGATGTCTGCAGCTGAAGGGGGCACTTGACATGGAAGAGGGGTTGCTGCATATTGAAGAGGGGTTTACTAATGGAGAGGCTGCACATATGTTTTAACATTACATTTTGGAATTACTTTTTTAGCAAGACTATTTCATTTTTCTTTTTTATAATGAAAGTGAAGTTTGACTTCAATTAACGACCTTAAAGTGTACCTGAGACGAGGAGTGTAACCTGGGGCTTCCTTAAGCCCGAAAGCCTGCCCGAGTTGCACTTCGTCGTGCATGCGCTCCTCCGACGTGCTCCCATCCTTGGGAGTAATCTGCGCCTGCACAGTACTATCTTAGGGACGGGAATGCATGAGCAATGAAGAGTGACTCGGCCTGGCTTTTGGGCTGAATTGCCAGGGACCGTAGCCACGCGGGGAGACAGAGGGACGAGCAGCCTTAAGGGGGCTTAAAGAAGCACCAGGTAAGTATGGAACCTGAAACGCTTCTCCTCTCAGGTTCCCTTTAAATGTGATGGTTAGGGTCTACTCACAGTTTCACACACTTAAAGTGTACCAGAGTTGTAAAATTATAAAGATTGTATACATACCTGGGGCTTTCTCCAGCCCCATCCGCTCCGATCGCTCACACGCCGCCGTCTTCAACTGCCCGAAGCTTCGGGAACGGGGTCCCGTCACTTCCGTTAGTCGGAGCCAGTCTAACGTAAGAGAAGTGTGCTGTTTGCGTATCTCTCCAGCAGCCACTGGAGAGATACGTAGAGGGCGCACTTCTCCTGCGTAGCTGGCCGCGACTGACGTAAGTGACGTGACCCATTTCCCGAAGCTGCGGGCAGCAGAGGACAGCAGCGTGGAAGCGATTGGAGCAGATGGGGTTGGAGGAAGCCCCAGGTATGTATAAAATCTTTTTAATTTTACAACTCTGAGTCCCTTTTGTAATACAACATCGTTAATGTCGTAACACAACAACCTTTATAAATGCATCCAAAAGAGAGCAACTGAAATCTGCCTCAAGTCACACATGACGTACGATAAGTACTCGGGCAGATTTATCCAAAAATGTGAAGGAAAATTGTACAACTTGAAGCAGATGGCCAGACCAAAGATCGTGATTGGTCGCTCTGAGCAATGGTTTGACTTTTGCACTTGTTTTGCTCTGATTTTCCTTGTGGTTTTGATATATCTGCTCCAGTACGAATTATACCAAGTGTCATAGCAACAAAATAACGGTCACTACCAAACTTTTTTTCTCCACTTTGAAAATAAGAGTAAATTAGATGTCTGGCTTTTGCCTCCTAGCTGCATGAAAAGGTAAACACATCTAATTCTCACAGGCTGTTGGAATTGAGAAGAATTAAACACTGCAGGCTATTGGACATGTGCTCATTGCAGTCATTTGGCAGAAGGACAGGATAGTCCATTGCTCTGCTCTGCACAAAAGCAATTGCTTCCTCTATACAAAGTTAACAGAACCCTGGATCCTTTTGCAGTAAATAACATTACAGCTAAATAAAATGAGTAGAAAGGTATATCTCACACAATGCCACAAGAAAAGAAAAAGACCCGAGCAATGCAATGTACAGAGCAATTGTTTCAGACCTGTGCAAAAAAACATCAGAAAGTGTCCGACATAAAAGAGGCGTCCTTAACATTTATTAATGGATCAGAGTCTCTAGCCAGTAGTTTAAAATGTGCTAGTTCTTGCAATCTCTTTTTTTTCCTAAGGCATATAATGAGCAAGCTTCAGCTGAAACAGCACAAGCATCAGTAGCAGTACAATGTGGCCCAAGCGACTGCATAACCTACACCTAGACAAGGACACCAAGTGTCACTGTTGCTGGGGAGAGGTTTGCTGAGGTTTCATGCACACAGTTACTGAGCTGTGCATTCACAGATACTTAAACCCGAAGTACTCACGTTAGCCCATTTATAAAACGCCAAGGGAAAAACAGATTGCCATTTTTTTTAAATTTGATTGCTACATTTATAATGCTTTTTTTTTTTAATCATACTTTGGTCATTGATAATTAGTGTTGGAATTTGGGACCACTTGGTTTGGTCCATAAAGTGTACCCGAGGTGTTGCGGGGGGTAGGGAGGGTTTGAATAGTGTGGGGACAGATGGGACACAGCATGTTCCCTGCTGCAGAACACGTCACTCAACCCCCCCCCCCCCCACTATCACCCCACGAAATGGACCACACATATTTGTTGCCAATCTCAAGGAGAAGGGAGGAGAGGTAATGCCTGCTTAAAACGCCCACGGGGGACGATCCTGCAGGTCTTCCCTAGCTGCCATTGGTCAGCTCTGCCTCTCTGCAGGCTGCTATGTGTGCGAGACACACAGAGCAGCTCTTCCAGCGTCGAGGAGCAGCGGGGATTGTGGCTACCTCATCTGGATCAGCCCACCCGGATCAGTTAGAATTTTTTTTATTTATTTATTATAATCCCACTTACTTTAAACAGATGCATTCAGCACCATTTGCCAAACCACACAGTCCGGAATTATAACACCAACACTTCTGATGAACAGTTCATTACCAGTACAGACAGTCCCTCAAAAAAAAAAGTGTATTCCAAGATATTTCAGGCATGACCAGTATGAACATGTACTTTAAGCATAAAGTCGCTCTATACTTGCCTAATGTATACATTTGCTTTCTTAGGCCTGCACTATAAAAAAAAAAAAAAAAAAAAAAAAAAAAAAAAAAGCCCTTTTATTTCAACCTGTTTGGTCCATTAATTACAGACAGAAGCAAAAATCCAATCAGGCCCTGAGCATTCAGAACAACCTTTGATGAAAGCTGCGCTGCAATGTAAAAAGCAACATCTGACAAATTCGCCAGGAAAATAAAGTTTGCTGAAGATCACATTTATCATACTTGTTACTTTTGGAAATGACAGGAACAATTTCCTCCAAAATTGTCAGCAGCAGATTCAATCTGTGCCACGTTAACGCTATTTGCCAATGTAATTTGTGACATTACGACGGGGCGCAGGGAAGATGCTCGCTCTGGTTCATGCCTCACTCCATTTAAACAGCTTGTGCTGCCATACACTATATATCCTGTTTACAATTTAATTTCTCTTCAATCCAATAAAGCTGGTCTAGAGCCAAATGTGACTCATTTATATGCAAAAACCACCCTACAGACCTCTAAAGCATGATAGAACATTTGGAAACAGAGCCCAGGGTCAAGTATGCTGGGCCATGGCTGGATGTGAGGAACCAATTACTGTCTGATAAGCTATGCCAAGGGCAAATAAACAAACTCAGAGCTGCTTTTTAAACAACAGAAAGGGAATACAAGCTTTACATGATTTAACCACATGTAAAGGGACTGAGTACCTGCAATCAACACCTACATCAACACCTACATAATGGTTGATACACACCCATACTGCCAGAATCCACATGACACCCTGTGCCAGCACCCAGAACCCACATGGCACCCAGCATCTGCCTTTAGCACCCACATGACAACAAATACCCCACTAGCCAGCACCCATCACCCATATGTCACCATGTACTCACTCCCAGTACTCACTTGGCACTCAGTATTTGCACCTAAGACCCACATACCCCCATAATCAACACCCACATGGCACAGTACTCACACATCACCAAGTTACAAAGCCATTATATGCACCTAGTACCAGTCCATGACCAGCACCCAAATAGTACCCAGTACCCATCCTTGGTCTGAACCCATATGAGACACAGTACCCTCCCATGGCACACATCCAGACCACGCATGGCACTCCCTACTCACTCATGTCCAACACTCACATGGCTCCCTGTACCAATTAGCACTCACATGGCACCCACTATTGTTTATCACCATCTGCTACTCATTCAGCACCCAATTCTGGATAGCACCCACTGCAAATAAACACCCAATACAAACTGGACCTTGGTACCGACAGCAGCTTGGCACAGACTGTAGTTTTGCATCTACTAATGCTTAGCAACCACTGCATATTGGTAACCACTTCTTCTTTGCATGAAAAAAAGCTTGGGTGCTGATCAAGAGGGACAGAGGTCCCAGTAATGAAAGGTGAACCTGTGCCTCCACTGTGCTCACTCTAACCCACACCCTAACAGTGGGCACCTATCACTGCTGATTTGAGGGTGGTGGCACCAAAAGAGTTGGTTGGAAGGAGGCACAAAGCCTGCCTGATGCTGCTATAAAGGTGTGTGTTTTGGGGGGGGGGGGGGTTAAGACTGCCTTATGCTTTCCGGAGAGAGGGTATTACATACACAATTTAGCACAATTTATCGATTTCAAATTTGAGCACCACCCCCTTGAGGATCCTCTGCACGGCCTTGCCCCTTCCTGCAGCACCCACTCTGACCTCTATTTTTCCTTGAATCCACCCCTTCCCCTCATAGCTGGCATCCAGTACTCACACTCACATGACACCAGGGGCCTGATTCACAAAGCGGTGCTAACAGTTAGCGCCGTGGTGAAAAGCCCTTTATCACACCTAAACTCTGTTTAGGCATGATAAGTTTAGGTGTGATAAGTTTAGGTGTGATAAGTTTAGGCATGATAAGTTTAGGTGTGATAAGTTTTTAGGCGTGATAAGTTTAAGCACCAACTGGGTTAGCACCGCAGTGCACAGCTGATCAAAAGTTTTGCGCTAGCAAAGTCTGGTGCACTTTGCATAGAGTTTAATGGCGCTGCTTTGCGTGCGGGATTTTGCGCGCGTAATAAACTTATCTAAACTTAGCATGCCTAAACTTATCACACCTAAACTTATCATGCCTAAACTTATCATGCCTAAACTTATCATGCCTAAACTGAGTTTAGGCATGATAAAAATGGTTATCACGCCTAAAGTCTTTAACTGGGTTATCACCACTTTGTGAATCGAGCCCCAAGTATCTGCACCCAGGCCTAAAATTGCACCCAGTACTCACACCTGCGCACAGCTTCCACATGGACCCCACTACCTGCACCAAGCACCCACTTAACCCGTACCCGCACCCAAAGTACCTGCATTTAAAACTCATGTGATGCCCAAAGCCCACCCATAGCCAGCACCCAGTACAGGCATGGCGCCAAGTATTCGCACCCATGTCACATCCAGTAACTGCACCCAGCACCCACATGACATCCAGTACATGCACCCAGATCTTACATGGCACTAAGTACTTGCAATCAACACCAGCATGACACTCGATACCCAAACATAGCCAGAACCCACATGACACTCTGTACTCACACCCAGAACCCACATGGCACCCAGCATCTGCCTTCAGCACCCACATGACAACCAATACTCCCCTAGCCAGAAACAAGGAGGGGGGGGGGGTATGCGGGGGAAGGCGTTGCCAGGCCCCTTCTTTAAATGTAAGCACCCCCACTTAAGGACCCTCTGCACGGCCCTGATTGCAAGCTTAGCAATATTCTGACCCAGTTCTGTATAATGCCTGAAGAATAAACTTAAAGTTTAGAAAGCCTGCCATGGTGGCGGCTGGGAAGGGAAAAATTATAAAAATAGTGAAATACCTATAGGTGAAAAGTTACATGTGTGTGTGTGTAAATAGTTACGTGTGTGTGTGTGTGTGTGTGTGTGTGTGTGTGTGTGTGTGTGTGTGTGTGTGTGTGTGTGTGTGTGTGTGTGTAAATAGTTACGTGTGTGTGTGTGTAAATAGTTACGTGTGTGTGTGTAAATAGTTACGTGTGTGTGTGTGTAAAGTTACGTGTGTGTGTGTGTGTGTGTGTGTGTGTGTGTGTGTGTGTGTGTGTGTAAAAAGTTACGCGTGTGTGTGTGGTGTGTGTGTGTGTGTGTGTGTGTGTGTGTGTGTGTGTGTATGGGTGTTGTGTTCCCAGTGTTGTGTTCCCAGATAAAAAATAGCGCTGCAGCGGCATCCATGCTGGGAGCAGTAGTTCACCAGAGTTGGGCTACAGTGCAGCCGAACTCTGGATTGAAATATATCAAATGAAATAGTTCCTGAGCAAGAGGTGGCAGCGGTTTAGCATAGTTACTAGATGTGCTCTAATCTAGTAATTTGGATACCAGTCAACAGATCTTCCCTAAAAAATATAATGACAGCGGTAAAGAGATTATTCACAAATGGCCTTTGCCAACAGGCCTTCATTTATACTTTCATGACTTTTACCCGTCACCTACACAGCACCCATAACAGCTGTCTTTGAGTAATGGTGCCCACTAATGATCCAATTTTACCTTCAAAACGATCTTCTGGTTGATCAAATTGGATCAGAGTGGATACACTTGATGGTGCCTTCCATAACAAACTACTGTATATTAGGCACCACGATTCCTCTCATGCTCAACTTCAACCATGGTTGCGGGGACTACAAGGTTAACTAGCAGGTAATTGTATATCAATGTGCGGTTGCATTACCTGATGGTATTGCATAAAAGACGGGGATGCATGCTGAGGCACCCCTGAAAGGGGCATGAGGCGCACCAGGGTGCCGCAGCACCCAGTTTGAGAACCCCTGGTCTAGCATATTAAATACTCAAGCAGCCTAGTAGAACAGGAAAATGAGAGCAATATCTGAATGATGAAGTGATATCTTTCAGAGTGTATACAGTGAGCCTGGCACATGTTTATATGCTGGACTCCAAATGCTGCATTATCTACTTTCCAGCCTCATTAGTTTGCATATTGCCATCGCTGTGTAGTTTGCATATTTTCCATGTGTTTGGATGAGTTTTTAAAGGTGTTCTATCTTTTCCCACGGCGTCAGCGCACTCAACTGGCTCCTACCAAAACTATTCCTACATATTTTCTACAGAAATTAGATAGAGATCATTCATTCAGAAATATACATTACTGAGAGATGTCAAACTCTCTCATATTTCTAGGCATGTGTGCTTCTGCCATCTCAATGCACAAATACTGAGCCTCATTGCCACTTATCTGATCTATGCATATAAGGGTGTATACACACATCCAATTTTTATAGGCCAAGTTTACCACCTCCAAAGTGTTGAAAAGTTATTTTAAATAGAAGATTAAAAGATATCTCCTCAGAGAAAACTCCGGAGAAAAAGTTAATTGCATATGTGCCGATGTGTACATGTGCTTATTTTACACTTGGGATAGTTACTGTTTTAATTCTGGACATATAGGATGCAAATCACTCTGAAAATATATAAAGCTTCCATCCCTTTAATGACCACAACCTTGTTATGTCATTGAGATGGGCAGTACCTATGATTTCCATCATTTATGGACAAAAATACAGAGTTATGCAGATACCACCAAGTTTGTGTGTGGTCAGCTAGAGACTATCCAGTTACATGTGCTTGTCTGTGAACATGAGAAAAGGCAAATGCGTGCTCCTAAACAAGTGTATGGCCAGATGGTAATGGTAAAACGATTCTATTTTACGCTTGCTGACCTCAAGAATGTTTTCTTGTTACAGGAAAGCCTCAGTAAGCAAACTTATCTGGACAGATAATACGTTAACTTACAGAAACATGATTTAAAGTAACACGCCCGAGACAAGTGGTAGCTGCACATGTAGTTATACCTTATTTTTCTACTAACTCTAAACTATTTTACAAACTCATTTACAGTAGATAATAATAGATACAAAACCCCATGACAGAATCGGTTATTCAGATTTAAAGCAATTTGAACTTCAGAAAAAGGAATGTATATTGTTTTTTGGTTAATAATAGTTAGCTTCTTAACCTCCTTGCCGGTTATCCCGAACTCAGTTCGGGGTAACCTGCGCAGGAGGATTTCTCAAGCCCCGCTGGGACGATTTGCATATTTTTTTTTTTTTTTTTACAAGCAGCTAGCACTTTGCTAGCTGCTTGTAACATCAGATCGCCGCCGCTCGCAGCCGATCCGCCGCTATCGCGCCGCCTCCCCCTCCAGACCCCTTGCGCAGCCTGGCCAATCAGGGACAGGCAGCGCTGAGGGGTGGCCCGGGATTCCCGATGACGTCGGTGACGTCATCCCGCCCCGTCACCATGGCGACCGGGGAAGCCCAGCAGGAAATCCCGTTCTGAACGGGATTTTCTGCTTACTCTGATCGCCGGAAGCGATCGGAGTGGCTGCGGAGCTGCCGCTGCTCAGCGGCTATCATGTAGCGAGCCCTGGGCTCGCTACATGATTTAAAAAAAATTAAAAAAAAAAAAAAAAAGTGCTGTGCTGCCTCCTTGCCGGGGCATTTAGACCGGCAAGGAGGTTAAGGTGGCTATACACTTAAGGCCACCAAATTCGACCGCCAGATAGATCCCTGTGAGATCAAAATCAGATCTGAAGGGGATAAGTAGAGAATGAATAAGACAGTGCTGCGCCAATAGATTAATTCAGCTGCATGCATGGGCGTCCGCACATAGAGCCAGGGGGGTGCCGCTGCCTCCCCCTGGCTGCCCGCTACCCCCCCTGGCCGCCGCTCACCCCCCTGTAGCCGCCGCTCACCCCCTCATGGCCGCCGCGTCAGACCTCGATCAGGCGGCGCCGCGGCGACTAATAGTGAGGGCGCTAGGACCCAGCGCCCGCACTGATATGCGGAAGTGACCTCAATTCTGCATATAGAGCGTGTGCGTCAGGCGCCCGCTCTTACTGGTCGGGTCGCCGCTGATCGAGGTCTGAAGTTGCTGCAAGGTGGGGGGGGGGGGGGGGGGAAGAGCGGAGGCTAGAGAGAGGGAGCACCTGTCACTCACTGCCTAAATGGGGGTCCGTCACCCGCTGCCTAGAGGGGCTCCCTGTCACCCGCTGCCTAAAGATGCATTCAGCACCATTTGCCAAACCACACAGTCCGGAATTATAACACCAACACTTCTGATGAACAGTTCATTACCAGTACAGACAGTCCCTCAAAAAAAAAAGTGTATTCCAAGATATTTCAGGCATGACCAGTATGAACATGTACTTTAAGCATAAAGTCGCTCTATACTTGCCTAATGTATACATTTGCTTTCTTAGGCCTGCACTATAAAAAAAAAAAAAAAAAAAAAAAAAAAAAAAAAGCCCTTTTATTTCAACCTGTTTGGTCCATTAATTACAGACAGAAGCAAAAATCCAATCAGGCCCTGAGCATTCAGAACAACCTTTGATGAAAGCTGCGCTGCAATGTAAAAAGCAACATCTGACAAATTCGCCAGGAAAATAAAGTTTGCTGAAGATCACATTTATCATACTTGTTACTTTTGGAAATGACAGGAACAATTTCCTCCAAAATTGTCAGCAGCAGATTCAATCTGTGCCACGTTAACGCTATTTGCCAATGTAATTTGTGACATTACGACGGGGCGCAGGGAAGATGCTCGCTCTGGTTCATGCCTCACTCCATTTAAACAGCTTGTGCTGCCATACACTATATATCCTGTTTACAATTTAATTTCTCTTCAATCCAATAAAGCTGGTCTAGAGCCAAATGTGACTCATTTATATGCAAAAACCACCCTACAGACCTCTAAAGCATGATAGAACATTTGGAAACAGAGCCCAGGGTCAAGTATGCTGGGCCATGGCTGGATGTGAGGAACCAATTACTGTCTGATAAGCTATGCCAAGGGCAAATAAACAAACTCAGAGCTGCTTTTTAAACAACAGAAAGGGAATACAAGCTTTACATGATTTAACCACATGTAAAGGGACTGAGTACCTGCAATCAACACCTACATCAACACCTACATAATGGTTGATACACACCCATACTGCCAGAATCCACATGACACCCTGTGCCAGCACCCAGAACCCACATGGCACCCAGCATCTGCCTTTAGCACCCACATGACAACAAATACCCCACTAGCCAGCACCCATCACCCATATGTCACCATGTACTCACTCCCAGTACTCACTTGGCACTCAGTATTTGCACCTAAGACCCACATACCCCCATAATCAACACCCACATGGCACAGTACTCACACATCACCAAGTTACAAAGCCATTATATGCACCTAGTACCAGTCCATGACCAGCACCCAAATAGTACCCAGTACCCATCCTTGGTCTGAACCCATATGAGACACAGTACCCTCCCATGGCACACATCCAGACCACGCATGGCACTCCCTACTCACTCATGTCCAACACTCACATGGCTCCCTGTACCAATTAGCACTCACATGGCACCCACTATTGTTTATCACCATCTGCTACTCATTCAGCACCCAATTCTGGATAGCACCCACTGCAAATAAACACCCAATACAAACTGGACCTTGGTACCGACAGCAGCTTGGCACAGACTGTAGTTTTGCATCTACTAATGCTTAGCAACCACTGCATATTGGTAACCACTTCTTCTTTGCATGAAAAAAAGCTTGGGTGCTGATCAAGAGGGACAGAGGTCCCAGTAATGAAAGGTGAACCTGTGCCTCCACTGTGCTCACTCTAACCCACACCCTAACAGTGGGCACCTATCACTGCTGATTTGAGGGTGGTGGCACCAAAAGAGTTGGTTGGAAGGAGGCACAAAGCCTGCCTGATGCTGCTATAAAGGTGTGTGTTTTGGGGGGGGGGGGGGGGGTTAAGACTGCCTTATGCTTTCCGGAGAGAGGGTATTACATACACAATTTAGCACAATTTATCGATTTCAAATTTGAGCACCACCCCCTTGAGGATCCTCTGCACGGCCTTGCCCCTTCCTGCAGCACCCACTCTGACCTCTATTTTTCCTTGAATCCACCCCTTCCCCTCATAGCTGGCATCCAGTACTCACACTCACATGACACCAGGGGCCTGATTCACAAAGCGGTGCTAACAGTTAGCGCCGTGGTGAAAAGCCCTTTATCACACCTAAACTCTGTTTAGGCATGATAAGTTTAGGTGTGATAAGTTTAGGTGTGATAAGTTTAGGCATGATAAGTTTAGGTGTGATAAGTTTTTAGGCGTGATAAGTTTAAGCACCAACTGGGTTAGCACCGCAGTGCACAGCTGATCAAAAGTTTTGCGCTAGCAAAGTCTGGTGCACTTTGCATAGAGTTTAATGGCGCTGCTTTGCGTGCGGGATTTTGCGCGCGTAATAAACTTATCTAAACTTAGCATGCCTAAACTTATCACACCTAAACTTATCATGCCTAAACTTATCATGCCTAAACTTATCATGCCTAAACTGAGTTTAGGCATGATAAAAATGGTTATCACGCCTAAAGTCTTTAACTGGGTTATCACCACTTTGTGAATCGAGCCCCAAGTATCTGCACCCAGGCCTAAAATTGCACCCAGTACTCACACCTGCGCACAGCTTCCACATGGACCCCACTACCTGCACCAAGCACCCACTTAACCCGTACCCGCACCCAAAGTACCTGCATTTAAAACTCATGTGATGCCCAAAGCCCACCCATAGCCAGCACCCAGTACAGGCATGGCGCCAAGTATTCGCACCCATGTCACATCCAGTAACTGCACCCAGCACCCACATGACATCCAGTACATGCACCCAGATCTTACATGGCACTAAGTACTTGCAATCAACACCAGCATGACACTCGATACCCAAACATAGCCAGAACCCACATGACACTCTGTACTCACACCCAGAACCCACATGGCACCCAGCATCTGCCTTCAGCACCCACATGACAACCAATACTCCCCTAGCCAGAAACAAGGAGGGGGGGGGGGTATGCGGGGGAAGGCGTTGCCAGGCCCCTTCTTTAAATGTAAGCACCCCCACTTAAGGACCCTCTGCACGGCCCTGATTGCAAGCTTAGCAATATTCTGACCCAGTTCTGTATAATGCCTGAAGAATAAACTTAAAGTTTAGAAAGCCTGCCATGGTGGCGGCTGGGAAGGGAAAAATTATAAAAATAGTGAAATACCTATAGGTGAAAAGTTACATGTGTGTGTGTGTAAATAGTTACGTGTGTGTGTGTGTGTGTGTGTGTGTGTGTGTGTGTGTGTGTGTGTGTGTGTGTGTGTGTGTGTGTGTGTGTGTGTGTGTGTGTGTGTGTGTAAATAGTTACGTGTGTGTGTGTGTAAATAGTTACGTGTGTGTGTGTAAATAGTTACGTGTGTGTGTGTGTAAAAAGTTACGTGTGTGTGTGTGTGTGTGTGTGTGTGTGTGTGTGTGTGTAAAAAGTTACGCGTGTGTGTGTGGTGTGTGTGTGTGTGTGTGTGTGTGTGTGTGTGTGTGTGTGTGTATGGGTGTTGTGTTCCCAGTGTTGTGTTCCCAGATAAAAAATAGCGCTGCAGCGGCATCCATGCTGGGAGCAGTAGTTCACCAGAGTTGGGCTACAGTGCAGCCGAACTCTGGATTGAAATATATCAAATGAAATAGTTCCTGAGCAAGAGGTGGCAGCGGTTTAGCATAGTTACTAGATGTGCTCTAATCTAGTAATTTGGATACCAGTCAACAGATCTTCCCTAAAAAATATAATGACAGCGGTAAAGAGATTATTCACAAATGGCCTTTGCCAACAGGCCTTCATTTATACTTTCATGACTTTTACCCGTCACCTACACAGCACCCATAACAGCTGTCTTTGAGTAATGGTGCCCACTAATGATCCAATTTTACCTTCAAAACGATCTTCTGGTTGATCAAATTGGATCAGAGTGGATACACTTGATGGTGCCTTCCATAACAAACTACTGTATATTAGGCACCACGATTCCTCTCATGCTCAACTTCAACCATGGTTGCGGGGACTACAAGGTTAACTAGCAGGTAATTGTATATCAATGTGCGGTTGCATTACCTGATGGTATTGCATAAAAGACGGGGATGCATGCTGAGGCACCCCTGAAAGGGGCATGAGGCGCACCAGGGTGCCGCAGCACCCAGTTTGAGAACCCCTGGTCTAGCATATTAAATACTCAAGCAGCCTAGTAGAACAGGAAAATGAGAGCAATATCTGAATGATGAAGTGATATCTTTCAGAGTGTATACAGTGAGCCTGGCACATGTTTATATGCTGGACTCCAAATGCTGCATTATCTACTTTCCAGCCTCATTAGTTTGCATATTGCCATCGCTGTGTAGTTTGCATATTTTCCATGTGTTTGGATGAGTTTTTAAAGGTGTTCTATCTTTTCCCACGGCGTCAGCGCACTCAACTGGCTCCTACCAAAACTATTCCTACATATTTTCTACAGAAATTAGATAGAGATCATTCATTCAGAAATATACATTACTGAGAGATGTCAAACTCTCTCATATTTCTAGGCATGTGTGCTTCTGCCATCTCAATGCACAAATACTGAGCCTCATTGCCACTTATCTGATCTATGCATATAAGGGTGTATACACACATCCAATTTTTATAGGCCAAGTTTACCACCTCCAAAGTGTTGAAAAGTTATTTTAAATAGAAGATTAAAAGATATCTCCTCAGAGAAAACTCCGGAGAAAAAGTTAATTGCATATGTGCCGATGTGTACATGTGCTTATTTTACACTTGGGATAGTTACTGTTTTAATTCTGGACATATAGGATGCAAATCACTCTGAAAATATATAAAGCTTCCATCCCTTTAATGACCACAACCTTGTTATGTCATTGAGATGGGCAGTACCTATGATTTCCATCATTTATGGACAAAAATACAGAGTTATGCAGATACCACCAAGTTTGTGTGTGGTCAGCTAGAGACTATCCAGTTACATGTGCTTGTCTGTGAACATGAGAAAAGGCAAATGCGTGCTCCTAAACAAGTGTATGGCCAGATGGTAATGGTAAAACGATTCTATTTTACGCTTGCTGACCTCAAGAATGTTTTCTTGTTACAGGAAAGCCTCAGTAAGCAAACATATCTGGACAGATAATACGTTAACTTACAGAAACATGATTTAAAGTAACACGCCCGAGACAAGTGGTAGCTGCACATGTAGTTATACCTTATTTTTCTACTAACTCTAAACTATTTTACAAACTCATTTACAGTAGATAATAATAGATACAAAACCCCATGACAGAATCGGTTATTCAGATTTAAAGCAATTTGAACTTCAGAAAAAGGAATGTATATTGTTTTTTGGTTAATAATAGTTAGCTTCTTAACCTCCTTGCCGGTTATCCCGAACTCAGTTCGGGGTAACCTGCGCAGGAGGATTTCTCAAGCCCCGCTGGGACGATTTGCATATTTTTTTTTTTTTTTTTACAAGCAGCTAGCACTTTGCTAGCTGCTTGTAACATCAGATCGCCGCCGCTCGCAGCCGATCCGCCGCTATCGCGCCGCCTCCCCCTCCAGACCCCTTGCGCAGCCTGGCCAATCAGGGACAGGCAGCGCTGAGGGGTGGCCCGGGATTCCCGATGACGTCGGTGACGTCATCCCGCCCCGTCACCATGGCGACCGGGGAAGCCCAGCAGGAAATCCCGTTCTGAACGGGATTTTCTGCTTACTCTGATCGCCGGAAGCGATCGGAGTGGCTGCGGAGCTGCCGCTGCTCAGCGGCTATCATGTAGCGAGCCCTGGGCTCGCTACATGATTTAAAAAAAATTAAAAAAAAAAAAAAAAAGTGCTGTGCTGCCTCCTTGCCGGGGCATTTAGACCGGCAAGGAGGTTAAGGTGGCTATACACTTAAGGCCACCAAATTCGACCGCCAGATAGATCCCTGTGAGATCAAAATCAGATCTGAAGGGGATAAGTAGAGAATGAATAAGACAGTGCTGCGCCAATAGATTAATTCAGCTGCATGCATGGGCGTCCGCACATAGAGCCAGGGGGGTGCCGCTGCCTCCCCCTGGCTGCCCGCTACCCCCCCTGGCCGCCGCTCACCCCCCTGTAGCCGCCGCTCACCCCCTCATGGCCGCCGCGTCAGACCTCGATCAGGCGGCGCCGCGGCGACTAATAGTGAGGGCGCTAGGACCCAGCGCCCGCACTGATATGCGGAAGTGACCTCAATTCTGCATATAGAGCGTGTGCGTCAGGCGCCCGCTCTTACTGGTCGGGTCGCCGCTGATCGAGGTCTGAAGTTGCTGCAAGGTGGGGGGGGGGGGGGGGGAAGAGCGGAGGCTAGAGAGAGGGAGCACCTGTCACTCACTGCCTAAATGGGGGTCCGTCACCCGCTGCCTAGAGGGGCTCCCTGTCACCCGCTGCCTAAAGGGGCTCCCTGTCACCCGCTGCCTAAAGGGGCTCCCTGTCACCCGCTGCCTAAAGGGGCTCCCTGTCACTGGCTGCCTAAAGGGGCTCCCTGTCACTCGCTGCCTAAAGGGGCTCCCTGTCACTCTAACTAAAGGGGCTCCCTGTCACTCACTAGCTAAAGGGGCTCCCTGTCACTCACTGCCTAAAGCGATCCCTGTCACTCACTGCCTAAAGGGGGGTCCGTCAATCGCTGCCTAAAGGGGTCCCTGTCACCCGCTGCCTAAAGGGGTCCCTGTCACCCGCTGCCTAAAGGGGTCCCTGTCACTCGCTGCCTAAAGGGGCTCCCTGTCACTCACTGCTCAAATGGGCTCCCTGTCACTCACTGCTCAAATGGGCTCCCTGTCAGGCTGTCACTCACTGCCTAAAGGGGCTCCCTGTCACTCACTGCCTAAAGGGGCTCCCTGTCACTCACTGCCTAAAGGGGTCCCTGTCACTCACTGCCTAAAGGGGGTCCCTGTCACTCGCTGCCTAAAGGGGGTCAATGTCACTAGCTGCCTTAAGGGGTCCCTGTCACTCGCTGCCTAAAGGGGCTCCCTGTCACTCACTGCCTAAAGGGGTCCCTGTCACTCACTGCCTAAAGGGGTCCCTGTCACTCCCTAACCTGGGGGTCCCCTGTCACTTCCTAACCTGTGGGTCCCCTGTCACTACCTTACTGGGGGTCCCTGTCACTACCTTACTGGGGGTCCCTGTCACTACTTTACTGGGGGGGGGTCCTTGTCACTTCCTAACCTGGGGGTTCCTGGCGCTACCTAAACTAGGGGGCAGCATTTACTTCAACCAGCCAAGCACAGCCCAGCATCACCGCCAGCCAACCCAGCCACAGCATCACCGCCAGCCAGCCTGGCCACAGCATTATGCAAGGCCTTTCAGCCCGCACGTCATCCTCAATGCAGCCAAAAACAGTATTGCCAGGCACAGCAGCCAGTAGAGGAGAATTGAGAAGCCAGGTGAGAGGTGTCTACCATATTAAGGGGGCATTCTGCCTATTTATGTGAAATGCTGTCTATGTATGTGCCTCATGATTGCTGAATTCGTCTTGTTGAAGGCCTCATGATTTTTGGGGGGGCCTCAAGATTGCTGAATGTATTGTTGGGGGTCTCATGATTTGTTGGGGGCCTCATGATTGCTGAATGTATTGTTGGGAGCCTGATGATTTGTTGGGGGCCTCATGATTGCTAAATTTGTCTTGTTGGGGGCCTCATGATTGCTGAATTCGTCTTGTTGAAGGCCTCATGATTTTTTGGGGGCCTCAAGATTGCTGAATGTATTGTTGGGGGTCTCATGATTTGTTGGGGGCCTCATGGTTGCTGAATGTATTGTTGGGGGTCTCATGATTTGTTGGGGGCATCATGATTGCTGAATTTGTCTTGTTGGGAGCCTGATGATTTGTTGGGGGCCTCATGATTGCTAAATTTGTTTTGTTGGGGGCCTCTGGGAAAAGCTGAATCATCATCCTATGAGACAATAGCATTAAACCTACTTTTTAGCTTTTTAAAACAAAAAAATAAAACTGGGAGGTTCTAAAAAATGGAATACATTTTTCAGGAGAAGGATGGATGAAATTGTTTATCTTCACAGTTTATTTTCAACTTGGACTTTCCATAATGTTCATGTATGAGTTAAAACGTTTGTATGAAGTTTAAATTGCTGTTGCCACTTTGCGATAGATAAAGTGACTTTTGGGTTACATTTTGGGCACTCGGCCTCCAAAAGTTTCGCCACCACTGTCCTAATCTAATGTCCCACATTGCTAAGTTAATGAAAATTTGTCACCACCCATGGCCACACCCACATTCTGGTCCATGGCTGCACACATTTTTAGGCGCGGCGCGCCACGCAACATGACCCTCAGGTTTTTGGCGCACACATCTTCTCAAAAATTTGCGCCGCACCACTTCTTCCCTGCCTTTTTGCCCCCCCCCTGGAAAATTTTCTGCGGACGCCCATGGCTGCATGCTTGGGATTTGGATATCTCCAAACCCACTGTAAAGGAAAAATAATATACAAAATGCTTCCCAAACAGTGCTTATGACAAAGGTCAATATGCAAATTAGAAAACGTTATTCAAACTATTCATATTCGCTGATCTGAGAAGGATCTATTGCTGTCACACACTACTTATGTAACTAACTTTATTCCATAGTTTGTTGTTTATGTACATTTCAGGTTTTTTTTGTTTTGTTTTTTGCCCTTTTAGGGTTATCTACCCATAGTGCTAAAATTCACATGATTAAACCTGTATCTCTAAAAATCAAACCCAAAAGCCTGCATGCCTAGACTCTGGAGACCCTCTAACAATGACATGACTGCAAAAATCTATTTACTGGACTAAAGGAAGACTTCTTGTATGGCTCAGCAATTTACAATGTGGTAATCTGACTTCAGTCTTGATTGCTTAGACTTTGTCTGCTAACTCCAGTTGGCAAGTATAAATATGAACTATCATTTGTACACATGCCCGATTTGACGTCTAAACAACCGGTCGTTTGGGGTGAAGTGGTTAAACTAGGGAAATTGTTAAGGTACATACACACGTCTGATTTTTCCAAAGGGGTTTTTACCCTAACGGACAAGTGATTTTCACCTTTCAGTGCTCCTCCATTTCATTTGCCAATACCCTAATCACTACTAATCACAATGAAGTGATCTTTATCTTGTTTTTCCCACCACCAATTGGGCTTTTTGGGGTTGATATTTGTTTTCAGTAATTACTTTATTTTCTATGCATTTTAAAGGGAAGAGAGCGCATGCTGCACCTGCGCTGGAGCCACGGAGGTAAATATTTACATCGCCGCTGCTCCGGCAGGATTTTCGCCGCTGCGGGACTGAGGAGGATGGGGAAAGCCTCAATAGGATCCTGAGGCTTCCCCCACCCGAGGTGAGAACCCCCCAGGGGAGGTTTTTTCGTTATAGATTTTCTTTAATATAAACACTGCTACTGTGCATACAACCCACACATTTTATCTGCCCATTTGTTCTGGTTATCACAACATTTTAATTATGTCCCTAGTACAAAGTATGGTGACAATATAGTAAATCGGAAATAAAGGTGTATTTTTTCTTTGGTGTTTTTTTTCCCACTATTTTCACGTGCACGGGAATGCACATGCACAGCGGCGGCAGCACTGTCTGACTAAAGCTAAGTACCCACGGGGGTACAATTGTAGCTGTCGCCGCACACGGGAGCGTGTGCGCGACAGTTCGGCGGCAGTTCGGAGACAGCTCGTCGCCAAATCCCTCTGCATCCACACGGCAGCAGAGGGATTAGCGATGCGGCGGAAGCTGTAGCCGAGTTTCCTCCCCCCTGCCGGAAGCTCCATGTGGTGTGTGTGGGTAGCTGTCGCTAGCCCGCATACACATGCGGGGCTAGCGACAGTTCCGGCGAGGTTGCGGCGACGACTGTAGCCGGCGATTGAACATGTCAATCGCCTGGCGACAGCTCCGACGGGCGACGGTTCGGGGCGCGCGCATCATACACACGGGGGAACTGTCGCCGCAACACGGCCTTTATAAAAACGTCCTGGAGCCATGAAGAGGCTCTAGCAGGACATTTTTATAAGTCAGCTTGTGATTAAGTGGTTAAATAGCCTTCTTACTCATCACCTGTGTCTTCTAAATCTTTAGCGTCTGATGATATAAGGAACAGAGAACTTCCAATTCTCCCTTATCTCAAGTGAATAGAGTAGAAATCTGAAAGGTAAATCCCCTGTGAGATCATGTGCAGCTTCTCAAAAAGTGAACAAGTAATCCTTTTATTAGTTATTAAATTCTGGAGAAACAGACCTACCATGTGGTAATGTTATACTTGCACCATCAATGATTGCCTGGGCCAGTTCATGGTCATTGCTTTCAAAAGCATGTGCGGCGGCCTTCAAAGCATCCCAAATCTCTTTACGCCCTTCAAATGCCGGTGCAGTATCCCAGAATTCATCCCGTTTGCTGCGTAACTGTCCATCTGTCATAGGGTAATCACTTTTCCATTTAGGTTTATCTTTCTTCAAAGGTTGATTACGTCCTAAGGCCACTAGAACATGAAAAGAGATGGTGTATGCTTTAGTATGAAATATTTACATGCAATAAGCACCCAATAACAAAGCATAAACAACAAGCTTTATGTCATCTGAGGCGCATGAAAACATCAAAGCAAGATCCAAATATGAGATGTATGTGACAGCAGAATTTACAAGGTTCCAGCATGTTCATTCTTCACAAAAGGATCACAGTATTCATTCCAGTACAAATAAAAAATGAGAACATTTCAGTCTACTGTGACAAATATTTTCTAGTTGTAAAATCCTCCGTTTAAAATCCTGAAGTCCACTGTGCAGTGATTCCTTGGCAGTGTACAGTTTCCCAGCAGCAGTATCTACCAGTTCTGGGGGCAAAGATTTTGCTTCAAGTAGTATCTGAAATATACGAAAATATGAACTAGCCTTATGCAGCAATACCCTCATTGTTTCTCCTCCCTCAACTTAAACAGTCAATGTAAGCCTAAGGCCTTGGTTCACATTAGACACATTGCTGTCCGTATTTCGTCAATGCATGCGGAGGCAGATACACACAAACATCAGTAGCGATGAGCAAACGTACTGCTGCACACATGTTTTGGGAAAACGCACGGCTGACCCATTCACTTCACTGAATGGAATCAGCCACGCAACACATGGAAACGCAAATGGCGTGCAGTTGTACGCGTTGTGTTCTGAACGTACGGCCATCTGCCCGTCATGATGTGCACGAGGCTTAACGCGAACACCGACCCAAACACTTATTGCGACCCCCTCATTAAACTGGACCTGAACTCAGAACTTCCTCTCTGCTCTTAAAGATATGCAACATCATAATAACCTTTAACGACTTAACGACCAGCTACCGCCGATAGGGACATAATCCCCGGTGTTTACATTTTACGGCGCTGCTGTCACAGCAGCGCCGTAAAAGAGACCGGCGATGCCCGGCCTCTGATTGGCCGGGGATCGCCGCCATCTGATAGGGAATATTGTGAAGGAGAGGGAGGGGGGACTAGCGCTGCGGAGGGGGGGCTTTGAGGCGCCCCCCGCTACACACAAATAGCCGGCAGCGATCAGACCCCCCCAACAGGACATCCCTCTAGTGGGGAAAAAAAGGGGGGGGGGGAATCTGATCGCCCTGCCTGCCACCTGATCTGTGCTGGGGGCTGAAGAGCCCATGCAGCACAGATCTTCCAAAGATGCTGCGGTCCTTAAGTGGTTAAAGGAAAAACATTTATTTGTTACAGCCGATACAAATCCTGCCATAAATCTTCAGTATTTCTACTTCCTGCTTTCATAGAAGCAGACATATTAACATCCTGTGTTTACAAATTAGCTGCTCTGCCAAGGCAGAGGAGATTCCTGAGCTGACACAGCTGAAGAGATCAAATTACAGTGGTGATTAGTCACAGATGAGGAATTAGACAGGCTAAACTCTCTAAATACATACAGGGTGCATTTCTCTTGGTTTTCCTTCTGTCCTGTGCAAGAGTTCAGGTCCACTTTAGCTTGATCACTAACCCTGACTGTAGCCAAATGCTGGCCATGCGCCTAGAATTTTAATGTCTTTTTGTAGAATTAATGATTTTAAAACAATCGTAAGAGAGTAAAAAAAAATAAAAAAAAAATAGTCTGAATATTTTAAAAGGATCAATTTAATTTGACTGGCAAGCTGGTGCACATTAATAGTACAATATTTTACTCAGATGCAATAATTCGATCAGATTTTTACAATCAAATTGTACAGAAAACCACACATTATGTGGAGAAAATGGTGAAATTATTCTTTGATCGATTGGAATACAGAATTTTGTCAGACAGAATGTTGGCAATCATATCTGAAGCGAGAAAGCGCCCATATTGACCCATTTATGGGAACAATCGATAATTACCCTCCGATTACTTAAGATCCCGCATATCCGATCGTATGATTGCATCAGAGGAAAATAATGTACCATTAATGTGCCTTTAGACAGATGATCATTCGCTTGCTTTCCCGGGCAATGATTGATGAATTATGAGCTGGTAAAACAACCTACATGTATGTATGTGTCAGCTCTTCTGAATTATCTTTTGTTGTGAGCCAGTTCTCAAAGGTTGCCATTACATCAATCAGTTATTTGCACATCAGTGAGATGACACCGTAAACTATTAAAACAATCTTATGGTCGCCACTAATTTTTACTGAAGAATCGTTTGAGCAATTAGATAAATGTGATCGGAAATAAAAAGTCATAATACATCAATTATTTCCTCAACTAACCAATCTGTACTTCCTGTCCATCACAACCGATAATAGAACAATTTTTCCGAAAAACAAAACTGCCGAACGATCACTTGTAGAATCGAACAATTCTTGGCTAACAATTGTACCATTAGTAGCCACCTTTATAGCTATGAGGAACATGGCAGAGCTGGGATAAAGAGGATGGCACTTTGGTTCAGGTTCATGTAAACTTATGTAAAAGCAAATTGGAGCTTCTAGCACTGTAGTCTGGAACAGCAGTCCTCCCTTCTACTTGTGTCAGAATGGCTGGGGTAAAATGTGACTACAATAAAATATGAAACACATCTAGATGTGCTGAAAGCAGCAGCTCTAGTAATTGCTAGCTACATTTAAGACTGAAGGATGACAGGATAAGAATTCCTCACAGGAAAGAGCTCTTGCAAGGCAACCCGTCTGCAAGGTTTCTTTACAGACCATAATACAAGAAGCCATGCTGGGCACTGTCCAAAGCCAGGCTACAGCATTTCATATTATTTATATTACGCTTAAATCGCTTTTAATTACTGAAGAGAAAATTCACGAAATGTCAATTCCTCTAATGAAGGGCATAAGCTGTAAAATGAAGTGTGTGGTGAGAGGGAGGGCAGTAAAGTGCTACCCAAATGTACGCTGCTGTGCAGGAGATAAGAGGAAACTGTACTCCTACTAGATGTATATAAATATAGGTTTAACATGTTTTTAATGGATTTTCTTACATCGGAGTTCAGATGATTTGAGTAAGCAAGTCTTTATACCTGAAGTAATTCTGTGTAAGGGCTCGTATGCACTTTATGTGATGCTGACAATGTTAATGTAATGCAAAAATCGATTACCACTGCCAACCCTTTTTAATCAATGGCCCTATTCACATCTAATGCTACATGTTGGTGGACAATACACGTTATCACATCTATTGCACTGCATGCGGATGGGAATGTTTTAGTTCAGTATGCATGAAAACAGCCGTGCAAAGGTTATATATGTATACATTTTTCATTGTTCGTGTTTCACAGGATAGATTTGTATGGGCTATAAAATCTCAAGCTAGACTTAGTGCTAATGTTATACAATGTAGAAGAAATTACAGAGTTTGCACAGAAACTATCTTATCTGCTACAGTGTCACAGGTGGGAACAGCTACAAAGTTTATATTGTAACATGTCCAATAAGCAGATTCAACCCAAAGACAGAAGCCACTGTCTGCTTTAAAAAAACAAAAAAAATACATAAATAAATCGGTCATTGCCAGAGTTTATTTAAAAGCAGATGAGGAATAGTTGGCAGGCAAATTGTATATTTGAAGTCAGCACCACCATGCAATACAGTACATAGAAATAAATAATAGCACTAGGTACACCCAACTTGTATGTAACAGTCCTGTCTTGTCCACCGGTACAAATAGGCAAATAATTAATTTGAAGGATGCAGGATGAGTTTACGGCCATTCTCAGATGAGCAGGAAGCTGGATATAGTATAAGCAATATGTAAGGGGGAGGGGGGAGGTTTACAGAAGCCTATTTTATACAAGAAAGTTCAGTTTATCATTACTTAATATATGTTCACACACAGTTTTGGTCCTTCAACTCCAAATTACATAAATCAACCTCAAAGCAAACAGGTCCTTAAACAGATTATAGGATTATAAAATTATATAACTGAAAGAATACCTACAGTGAAAACTGCATGTCTAGATTTTCAATAGTGACAAAAATGTAATACAGCATGTGGAAAGGGGAGCTGGTATCCCGAGAAGCCCTGTTGGTTACTGAAACCATCCATCACATTACAAGATACCCGACATGAGGCAAAGCCAGAGCAGGATCATTCATAAGGCAACCTAAGCAGGTGCCCGGGGCCTAGTGGGTGTAAAGGGGTCCAACTGCCACTTCCTGACCGCTTTTTCACCTCAGATTTTCAAAAGGACCATGAGGGAGACCCAAAACTACTACCTTGCCTAGGGCCCCATTTCTTTTTAATCCATCTTTGGGCAAGGCTAACTAAGGTAAGCAAAGAGGTATTGTTCATGCTGGATCTACATACATTCTATACTTATGGGTGTACTCACTTCTGTTGCCAGAGGTTTTGACATTAAAGAGAATCTGTACTATAATATTCTTACGCTAAAAAGCATACCATTCTATTCCTTATTTTCTCCTGTGCCCCTCTGTGCTGTTTCTGCCACTCTCTGCTGCAATCCTGGCTTGTAATTAACAGTTTTAGGCAGTGTTAAACAAACTAACCAGCTTGTGATAGGCTCACATAAACAGAGTGTGTGAGACATACAGAGTGTGCAGGGGGCCTGCAGAGGGTGTGTATCGCTTCTATCCAATCACAAGCAGCCCTGCACATTCCACACATTCAAGCCTTAGCCCGACAGACATGACAGAGAAAAGGAGATAAGATTTATTACAGAGACAGTGCAATTAGGAAAGGCTGCAGTAAGCCAGAGCACATTAGAACAGGCATAGGAACTTATAGGATAGAAGAACTAAGGCTGAGAAATTTGTTACAGAGTCTCTTTAAAGGGACACTTAAGTAAAAAAAAAAATGAGTTTTACTTACCTGGGGCTTCCAATAGCCCCCTGCAGCTGTCCGGTGCCCTCGCCATCTCCCTTCGATCCTTCTGGCCCCGCCGGCAGCCACTTCCTGTTTCGGTGACAGGAGCTGACAGGCTGGGGACGCGAGTGATTCTTCGCGTTCCTGGCCACAATAGCGCCATCTATGCTGCTATAGCATATATTATATACCATATAGCAGCATAGAGGGTGCTAATGTGTCTGGAAACGCGAAAAATCACTCGCGTCCCCAGCCTGTCAGCTCCTGTCACCGAAACAGGAAGTGGCTGCCGGCGGGGCCAGGAGGATCGGAGGGAGATGGCGATGGCACCGGACAGCTGCAGGGGGCTATTGGAAGCCCTAGGTGAGTAAAACTCATTTTTTTTGTTTGACTTAAGTGTCCCTTTAAAGGCTGTGTGGTGAACTATTTTGATGAGACAGCAAATTTACACTGTTAACATTGTATCAAAGTATCATATCCTCAGTATTGTCCCATGAAAAGATATAATAAAATATTTACAAAAAATGGAGGTGTACACAGCTTTGGAAGACACTGTATGGCAGCGTAACTGCTTCCTAAAAATGTCCTGTGGCTCCAGAATAAGATAGACTGACTCCTGAATTCCAGGTTACTTTGTACACCTCTGCTAGACCGGCACGAGGTGATCCCAAAACACTGTTTTGGGTGAAGAGATCTACTGTGTGACCATAGCTTAAACAGCAGCAGTGTTCTGCATATCATTCTCCTCAACATATCTCTGAATCAAACTATTTTCTCATGCAGTTTTCACTGAAGTAACCCTATTATGTACTTCATAGGCTCAGTACACACAGATAAGATCCAAAGAAATATGCACACAAAGGACTTGGGACGCTGGACCTCTTTACACCTCAGCCAAATCAGAGCACTGAAAGAGCCTACTTTCATTTGAAAAGAGGGTCAGAGCCACAGCATGCTTTAATGCACCACAACAGAAGGTCACACGTATTTTAAATATTTTATTAACCAGAACTCCCCTGCTGACATGCATAGAGCCGCTCTGACAGTAAATTCTGCAACAGGAAAGCTGTTACCAGATCACTATCTCCATTCTTTACAGATCTATAATTCTTCATCAAACACGCTTGCTGATCCAAGACTAAATATACAGCTGAGGGTTTGTTAACGTCTTCTATGCTGAATAGGCCAGGGATTTTATAGCAAGGGTAACACAGAGACACACTGTAGTAAATGTAATGTAAATACACACATTTTAAGCAATTTCACAGATCCTGTTAGAGGAACTCTGCAAGTGACCCCTCATGCAAAAATCCAGCAATATGCTAGCCAAATTAAGATCTGCATAAGATTATTACATATATTGCTGTGTCCATATTTTACTAATGCTAGACACCAATGTCCCTGGAACATCATATCAGGTCTAGCAGTACAACGACTAGGAATGTATCTTCAACAGCAGACCGCACATTCTGCTTTCACTCTAATTTAGGTATGGGCAGGGTTTCCGTGAAACCTCCTTTACTGCAGAGATGGTTAACGAGGCACTAATACTGGTGGGCATGGGCTGTATGCAGCTTGAAGTTGGGTCAATAAAAAATGGCCAGAAATGCATTTGGGGTACAAATTCCAAGCTGCATACAATTTACACTGTATTTGAATGGAAGCCGAATTATTAGGATCTCATTGACCAACAGCACGGATACCAGGCCATGTGTCTTTCAACTCTGGGAGTTTGCCTTACAAAACAGCAAAGGCTCCCCTGTTGCAGAGTGCCCTTGTCTCAATGGAGGATAGCCACTGTGCTGCATACATATGAAATCGGCGCCGGTAGACTTGGGCGCAGGATACAGCCGGTAAATGGCTGATCCTGCTTTTGCACAAGTTCGGGCCGTATTAATTACTATTCCCCCTCCGGGCCGCAATTGATAGTGGGGGAATGATATAATTCGGCACAGCGATTGCTGAAGGTTGAATTATGGTGTTTAAGCAACCTCGGCTCCGTCTTCTGACGGCGCTGACGTTACTCACTGAGCGCTGCTCAGTTGTGATTCCTATGGTGGCGCCGGCTGCACCTAAATCTAGCAGCGCCGAAAAGCACTGCTCCGTCTGTGCCACTTCGTGTGCAGCAAAAATGTGTTGGATGGTTACTAGTTATTCAAAATGTATTAATAAGTGGCCTCTGCATGTTTTAATGAACAGATTGGTTAAAGAAGTGGCTGGACAGTGTACAGGTTAAGGGCACTGCCTTTGATATGGGAGACCAGGGTTCAAATCCTGGCTAGGGTCAGTACCTATTCAGTAAGGAGTTCAAGGCAAGACTCCCTAACATTGCAGGGTGGCCTCTTGAGCGTGTTCCAGTGGCTGCAGCTCTGGAATGCATCGAGTCCGACAGCAGAAAAGCGCTATACAAATGTACAGATTATAAAGGGAATCTGTGTAAGAGCAGAGACACACCAAGCACTTTTTGATCAGTTTTCATAAAAAAAAAAAAAAAAAAAAAAAAAAACGCTCCTATTGACTTGTATTAAAGTAAACCTGAGATGATTAAAAAAATTGATACCTTGAGGCTGCTCGGTCCCTCACAGTTCTCCTGCACCACCTGGATCCTCCACAATTCAGCCCGGTAATTCTGCTAGACGCTGCGCACTGCGCGTGCACGGCCCAGCCACCCCATCGCACTCCCATCGCTGGGAGAGTTCTGCGTGTCCACAGTGCTACTGCAAAGGTGCAGAATGCTCCCGGCCACGGTAGCATTACGGGGGAGCGAGCACGACCCGACTGCGCTGAATGATGGAATTACCGTTCCTCCTACCGGAGGGTCCAGGTGGACTGGGAAGACAGCGAAGGACTGATCAGCCTGAAGGGAGCTGGAGGAAGCCCCAGAGGTATGTATATTTTTTTTTATTTTGACTGTCTCAGGTACACTTTAAAATTGTGGTAAAATCACAGCAAAATAGCCACGATCACGATTTTTCAAAATTTTTTTGCTGAACTACATATTCACTAGGATTTGTTTCACCAAATGACTGCTGTTGTGTCAAGTTCAGCAATTTTAGTATAACCAACCATGCAAGCAGGGCCACAGAGGCGTTAATAGTTGGCAAAAGTTTGGCTATGCAGATTAAAAATGAAGTGCAGCATCCCATGGACATTACCTGACTCAGCCAGCACCATAAAGTTGTATGGGGGGGCCACAAGACTTTGCATTAACAAAGTGCATTGTCAGAAAACAAAACCAAGAAAAGTGTTTATAGAGTCTTCATGCCACAATCAATCAATACACGTGAAAAAAAAAAGAAAAAAAAAAAAAAGAATTAAAGAATTCAGACTGTAAAAGTGGTCCAGAACAAGCACAAAGTTCTGCTGCTTTAATGCCATAACGTTAATTCCAAAGAGCTAGCAGTGAAAACATAGATGGGACTCCCCTGTCTGCTGAGGCTGAGGGATGGCAGAGCAATACTGGGAACAGATGGAAGCAAGTAAAATATCCCCAGCTGGCCCAGGACCTCACAGCATCATCTGAAATGATAGACTAAAATAAATCACAAAATAGATGAACATTTTGCAATATGACTTTGGTATCAGAGTGTGCCAACTTTCAAGTCTTAATTCCCAATCACATGGGTTATATAGCCTAGCAGTTAGTGTATTGCATGGAATCTTAGCCACACATGCTAGTGTCACGTCACATTGAGGGCCCATTCAAACTAGGGCGACGAGCGAGTGATTACCACCAACCGCCGAAGCGCTAACGCTTTTTTTAAGCGCTAGCGCAATTGTAAACCTATGGCAGTGATCTCACTGCTGCAATTGCAAAACGTGTCACCTGCAGCATTTTCTTGCGATTATGGAGCAATTGCGATGCAGTGCTAATAAAAGGGCCGATTGCGATCGCTCTGAATCATGAGTGTACACTGATTTTACTGTCCTAATCATGGTAAAATCACCCGTGTAGCACTACAGTTTTGCGACTCACATGTGTGATGGGGCCCTGAAAGGTGTTGTGATACCACTTAAAGACCCTTAAGGCCCCGTTCACATCTAAAAAGGCAAAAACGGGTATATGTTCTGACTTGGTATGTGTAACTACAACCGTTTTAGTATCAATCACGCTTTCCAGGCGATTTTGTTTGTTCTCTCTCTCTCTCTCTCTCTCTCTCTCATGAGCTGTTCATTTTAGCTTCTTTGGATCATACTGCCAATTTGACTTCTAGCTTTTTGTGATCAATCCTTGAATGTACAGTATGTCAAAGACTCCTGGAAAAGTGTGCTGGGTAATTTACCTTGTTCAGCTATTGTATGATAAAAATTCATGGCCCAGCTGTGAGGAAAAAACGTGATCTCTGGCCTGGTGCTCACCAAAAACCGCTAGCAGATCTGCAAAATGCTAGCAGATTTTGAAACGCTTTTTCTTATTTTTCTGTAGCGTTTCAGCTAGCATTTTGCTGTTTTGGGAAGCGTTTTTGGTGTAGATTTCCGATATTGTTACAGTAAAGCTGTTACTGAACAGCTTCTGTAACAAAAACGCCTGCAAAACCGCTCTGAACTGCCGTTTTTCAGAGCAGTTTGCGGTTTTCCTATACTTTACATTGGAGGCAGAAACTCCTCCGCAATCCAAAATCTGCAGCAGCCCGGGAGTATGAGTTTCTGCAAAACGCCTCCCGCTCTGGTGTGCACCAGCCCATTGAAATACATTACCCTAGCGTTTCCACATCCGCAATCGGATCTGAAAACGCGACCGAACCGCTCTGGTGCGCACTAGGCCTCTGATATGATAACTGTAATGTATTTTTGTCTCTCTCGCTGTGTCATTAAAGAGAAGTTAAAAAAAAACAAACATTAAAAAAACTAACAAAAAATTTAACTTCTACAACAATAGTTGCTTTTGCCTACTTTTGAGGACTTCCTCGGGAATGTGACATTGTACAGTTCCTACACTCAGAATACGTACAATCCTGCAAAGTCAAAGGAAGAAGAACCATCGGCTCAGCTGTGATAGAGTGATAACTATATCAGTTCTGCGGTTGTGTATCATGGTGTTGCTTATTTATCAAGTTCAAAATTTCATAAAATGTTTTTGTTGTCTTGCTGCCATGTTGTCACCATGCTGCCATGGGTATACTTCTAAGGTGACCATACATCAGGCGATGTATGGGCAGATCGACCATGAGACAGATACCGCTCTGATGAAATCTGATCAGAGAGGGATCTGTCACCTGCCTATACACCACAGATTTCAAAAATATTTCAGCATGAAATCTATCAGAAATAAGCCTAGAGCTGCCGCCACCTCCCTTGGGCGGCCCCCAAGCATAGAAATGTCCCGTGTTCCATAAAATCTCACATTTCCACCAATGCGATTCCTGGCCTCCACCACCGCGATTGTCTGCACCACATGCACCAGGCTCATGTTATGTCACATGACCCTGTTGCCACATGGGACACGCTGTCCCATGTGGCAACAGGGGTATGTGACATCATAACATGAGCCTGGTGAAGGTGGAGGCCAGGAATCGTTAAGTGGAAGAGGTGAGATTCTGCCGGGGGTATGTTGGTCATCGTGTTATCGAACAGTGTTACCGGCTTGTCGCATGTCCAATTAATCCTCTCAGATTTCGTCCCAATCAGTCGAAACCAGGGCTGTGGGGAGTCTGAGTCGAGTAGTCAGAGCAATTTTGGGTACCTGGAGTCGGAGGTTTCATAAACAGAGTTGGCGGAGTCGGATGATTTTTGTACCGACTCCACAGCCCTGATCAAAATATCAATCAGGCGGACATGTTGTGGCACAAATTTTCCTCCGATTTTCAAAAATTATTGAATCAGAAGGTCAATTGGCCCAAAAAGTTGACTCGTTATGGCTACCTTTATTCTTTATCTATTCTTCCAACGGTTAAATATAAAGGTTTACACCATAAAAAAAAAAAAAAGAAGAAAAAAAAAAACACACTAAAATGAAATGACTTGGAGCCCTTAGTGTTGCTCTTTAGAATCGAGTTGTTGATGCTAATTATATTGCAGAGAATGTGCTCTGTAAAGATCTCTACTGCATACAAAACTGTTATGTACTGACCCTATGGATATGGGAGGGGGAACAATTGTGCAGCATGCATTCTGCCCTGCGGTACATAGGTAACGCAAGTGTGGCTATAGTAACTTGCAACAAGCAAGTATCGTTGTGCATGTTACAATAGCAGCTGCTCATGTTACTCCTGTACTGGGGGTTGTACTAGTTGCGCAACGTTTGGAGTCCCTGAAATGAGATTTTGTTAAAAATCACTTTAGTTGCCTCACATTTTTATGCAATGGTTTTGTTCACTCCTCTGAAGTAAAGGACAACTGAAGTGAGAGGGCCATGGAGGCTGCCATGTTTATTTACTTACAAGCAATACCAGTTGCCTGACAGTCCTGCTGGTATATTTGGCTGCAGTGGTGTCTGAATCACACCAGACAGCATGTAACTAATCTTGTCAGATCAGACAAAAGTGCTAGAAACATCCGATCTGCTGCAAGCTTGCTCCGGGTCTATGGCTAAAAAAGTATCAGAGGCAAAGGGCTAGAAGGACTGCAAAGGAAACAAAAATGGCAGCCTCCATATCCCCCTTACTTTAGTCGTTCTTTAACCTTCTTAGAGGTATGGACGAGCTCAGCTCGTCCATTACCGCCGGAGGGTGCCGCTCAGGATTTTTATCAAATAAAAAGCAGCACACGCAGCCGGCACTTTGCCAGCCGCGTGTGCTACCCGATCGCCGCCGCTCTGCGGCGATCCACCGCGAGCAGCGGCGAAAGAGGGTCCCCCCAGCCGCCCGAGCCCTGCGCAGCCGGACCAATCAGTTCCGGCCATCGCTAAGGGCTGGATCGGAGGCGGCTGACGTCAGGACGTCGGCTGACGTCCATGACGTCACTCCGCTCGTCGCTATGGCGACGAGGTAAGCGAAACAAGGCAGGCCGGTCATTGCGGCCTTCCTTGCTAATTCTGATTGCCGGAACCGATCAGAATGACGCGACCGGAGCGCCCTCTAGTGGGCTTTAGTTTTAGTTTAGTTAGTTTTTTTTTTAATTTAAAAAAAACCCTCCCGCAGCCGCCCTGGCGATCTTAATAAATCGCCAGGGTGGTTAAAGCTGAAAGTCTGCACTTCAACTGCAACGGAGTTGTTTCATTAAAAATTAATTGCAGTAATGTACAGAACCAACATTAGAGATGTCCCGAACTGTTCGCACACGAACTTATTCGCGCAAACAACGTGGGTTCACATCGGATCGCAAACTTTATGCCAGTCCAACCCGCCCCCTATACTACATCATTGGGCTAAACTTTGACCCTCTACATCACAGTAAGCAGACACATGGCAGACAATAAGCCCCCCCCCCCCCCCCTTATATAAGGCAGCAGGGTCAGCCATGTTTTAACTCTGTGTGCTGCTGTATTAGTGAGTGAAGGAAGAGAGGTTGCTGTAGACATAGGGAAAGCTTAGTTAGGCTCTTGTTAGCTTGCTCCTTGCTGATATTTGATGCTGAAAAGCACCACCAAAACAGCCCTTTTGAGAGCTAATGTTCTTGTGATGTGTTTTGTTTTTTGTGTGGCCCACTGACACTGCATATACAGCCCTGTCTGTCGCAGCTGGCCCTTGCTAATTGCTATACTGTGCCAGGCCCAGCACATTCAGTGCCTAGTGTGACACTGCTGCACATTGTATGTACAGTGGTGTGAAAAACTATTTGCCCCCTTCCTGATTTCTTATTCTTTTGCATGTTTGTCACACTTAAATGTTTCTGCTCATCAAAAAACGTTAACTATTAGTCAAAGATAACCTAATTGACCACAAAATGCAGTTTTAAATGATGGTTTTTATTATTTAGTGAGAAAAAAACCCTCAAAACCTACATGGCCCTGTGTGAAAAAGAAATTGCCCCCTGAACCTAATAACTGGTTGGACCACCCTTAGCAGCAATAACTGCAATCAAGCATTTGCGATAACTTGCAACGAGTCTTTTACAGCGCTCTGGAGGAATTTTGGCCCACTCATCTTTGCAGAATTGTTGTAATTCAGCTTTATTTGAGGGTTTTCTAGCATGAACCGCCTTTTTAAAGGTCATGCCACAACATCTCAATAGGATTCAGGTCAGGACTTTGACTAGGCCTCTCCAAAGTCTTCATTTTGTTTTTCTTCAGCCATTCAGAGGTGAATTTGCTGGTGTGTTTTGGGTCATTGTCCTGCTGCAGCACCCAAGATCGCTTCAGCTTGAGTTGACGAACAGATGGCCGTACATTCTCCTTCAGGATTTTTGGCAGACAGTAGAATTCATGGTTCCATCTATCACAGCATGCCTTCCAGGTCCTGAAGCAGCAAAACAACCCCAGACCATCACACTACCACCACCATATTTTACTGTTGGTATGATGTTCTTCTGCTGAAATGCTGTGTTACTTCTACGCCAGATGTAACGGGACACGCACCTTCCAAAAAGTTCAACTTTTGTCTCGTCGGTCCACAAGGTATTTTCCCAAAAGTCTTGGCAATCATTGAGATTTTTTTAAGCAAAATTGAGACGAGCCTTAATGTTCTTTTTGCTTAAAAGTGGTTTGCGCCTTGGATATCTGACATGCAGGCTGTTTTTGCCCAGTCTCTTTCTTATGGTGGAGTCGTGAACACTGACCTTAATTGAGGCAAGTGAGGCCTGAAGTTCTTTAGATGTTGTCCTGGGGTCTTTTGTGGCCTCTCGGATGAGTTTTCTCTGCGCTCTTGGGGTAATTTTGGTCGGCCGGCCACTCCTGGGAAGGTTCATCACTGTTCCATGTGTTTGCCATTTGTGGATAATGGCTCTCACTGTGGTTTGCTGGAGTCCCAAAGCTTTAGAAATGGCTTTATAACCTTTACCAGACTGATAGATTTCAATTACAGTACTTTTGTTCTCATTTGTTCCTGAATTTCTTTGGATCTTGGCCTGATGTCTAGCTTTTGAGGTGCTTTTGGTCTACTTCTCTGTGTCAGATAGCTCCTATTTAAGTGATTTCTTGATTGAAACAGGTGTGGCAGTAATCAGGCCTGGGGGTGACTACAGAAATTGAACTCAGGTGTAATAAACCACCTTTAAGTTATTTTTTAAGGGGGGGCAATCACTTTTTCACACAGGGCCATGCAGATTTGGAGGTTTTTTTTCTCACTAAATAATAAAAACCATCATTTAAAACTGCATTTTGTGTTGAATTAGGTTATCTTTGACTAATAGTTAACGGTTTTTGATGAGCAGAAACATTTAAGTGTGACAAACATGCAAAAGAATAAGAAATCAGGAAGGGGGCAAATAGTTTTTCACACCACTGTATACTAACAGTCCATGCATACCTTTAAAGCCAATGGGTACCACATTAAAAATAAAGTCAGATACTCACCTAAGGAGAGGGAAGGCTCGGTCCTAATGAGCCTTCCCTCTCCTCTCCCGGTGCCCTCGGTGCTGCGCTGGCCCCCCTGTTTGCGTCCGCCGCCGCAGGGACTTCGGAGGTCTTCGGGAGCACTCAGGCTTCCGAAGACGGGCCGCACCATACTATGCACGCGCGAGTGCGTCATAGAGGGTGATCGCACATGCGTAGTATGGAGCGGCCCGTCTTCGGGAGCCCAAGTGCTCCCGAAGGCTTCCAAAGGCTCCCTTCGGCATGCGGAAGTGGCAGTATTTTACCGAACTGGTCGAATACTGCCACGGGGGATCCTGCGCAGTACCGGGCACCGGGAGAGGAGAGGGAAGGCTCATTAGGACCGAGCCTTCCCTCTCCTTTAGGTGAGTATCCGACTTTTATTTTTTAAATGGTAAACACTCACTTTAACTGCACCTGTGTGACCGCATGCTATTTTATATACCAGTCCGAGCATACCTTTTCACTGCACCTGTGTGACCGCACGCTGTTTTATATACCAGCAGTCAGTGCACCCATTTTCACTGCACCTGTGTGACTGCACATTGTTATACCAGCAGTCCATGCATACCTTTTACTGCATCTGTGTGACTGCACATTGTATTAGTCCAGTCAGTGCATACCCTTCACTGCATCTGTGACTGCACATTGTATTATACCTGGCAGTCAGTGCATACCTTTCACTTGAATGGATGGCAGACTTGCCCTCCATAACAGATTCTCGTTAAAGGATTTCAAGTGTATTAATCTCATCATTATACAGCAGGGCCTCGAAAGAGTCCTCCTGTATTGCTATTTTCGTCACTACCTCCCTGAGTCGGGACTTGCGTGCCGTGCCTGCTGTCTTCCTTGGATGTGTGGTGGTAGCAGTTCCTGCTCCTCTGCCCACAGCAGCCAGGTGTCAGTTAAGGAAATCTTGGAAAGGAAGACGTCAATGTCTGCTAGTCACCCCCTTGCCCGGCGTCTGACAACTGGCTTGGCGGAACGGTTAGCTCGCTAGGTGGACTCTGAGGCCTTCCGAAAATTTGTGGCGATTGGGACATCGCAGTTGAAGATACCAGGCAGCAATTATTTTTCTAAAAAGGCGATACCCAAACTGTACCCTGATGTTGAAAGGCAAGTGGTGTTATCTCTGGCACACAGCGTTGGGTCAAGGGTCCATCTGACCACAGATGCCTGGTCTGCAAAGCACGGTCAGGGCAGGTACATTACTTATACAGCACGTTGGGTCCTTCCTTAGATGTGTGGTGGTAGCCGTTTCTCAGGCTCCCACTCCAGACTGGAGTCGAACCCTGATTCCCCGGCCGTTACCCGTGGTCACCACGGTACTGAGAAAGTAATATGGAAAGTTTATCACACAGTCAGGGCCGAATTACCAACCAGGCAACAAAAGCAGTCGCTTGGGGCCCCATTCAGAGTCAAAGGGGCCCCATTAGCACATAAACCAGCCCTCGCCATCTTGTCAGCGGAGGCTGGATGGTATAATGGTTAAAGGGAGTCTGAGCAGTGCAGTAACTATGCCGCCCTATGCCTTTTAGATATAGATTTTTTTGCGATCGAAATCGCAGCCACGGCAATTGTATTACACAGGACGACTTTTCTCCAACGTCGGCAGCTCGATTCAGCACAATGCAATGAAATATAAGGAACCCAGGGGGATATAATTACTAACATCATGCTGGTAGGTGTGAGGATGTAATTAGTTGTGGGTATGCTTAAAGGCATACCCACAGGCACTGCTCGGAGTCCCTTTAAGGGCTCTGCCTCTGACACAGGAGACCAGGGTTAGAATCTCGGCTCTGCCTGTTCAGTAAGCCAGCACCTATTCAGTAGGAGACCTTAGGCAAGTCTCTCTAACACTGCTACTGCCTACAGGGTGCGTCCTAGTGGCTGCAGCTCTGGCGCTTTGAGTCCGCCAGGAGAAAAGTGCAAAATAAATGTTATTTGTCTTGTCTTGTCAAATGAAGCCGTGCACTGCTGATTGTCTTCAGAGCCAGGCTCTCCTCCTAGGTCCCCCTCCTGCTACTGTGCACTCTGCCGCTGCCCACTCCTCCCTCCCTTCCCACAGAGAACCACAGCTGCAGCAAGAATGATAGCAGCAGATGGCAAATGCTCACTCACCTATCCATGATTCAAGCGATAGAGATCACGTCACCTGAAACCCATCTGTCTCTTCTACAGTGCAGCCGCTCACTCTGAACTTCCTGATTCTCAGATCAGACAGGAAGTAGGAAGTAGTAATAGTAGTAGTAACAGAGCAGCAGCACTCTAGAGGAGACAGATGGGCTCCGGATGACGGGACCTCTTTTGCTTGGATCGCAATAGGTGAATGTGAGTCATCTGGTGCTGTCATTCTCCCCCGCTTTATGGAGATGAAGTTTTCATTTTTCAGCACAACCTAGCACCTTCTCACAGTGTCAAAACCACTGGTAAATGGTTTACTGACCATGGTATTACTGTGCTCAATTGGCCTGCCAACTCTCCTGACCTGAACCCCATAGATAATCTGTGGGATATTGTTAAGAGAAAGTTGAGAGACGCAAGACCCAACACTCTGGATGAGCTTAAGGCCGCTATCGAAAGCATCCTGGGCCTCCATAACACCTGAGCAGTGCCACAGGCTGATTGCCTCCATGCCACGCCGCATTGAAGCAGTCATTTCTGCAAAAGGATTCCCGACCAAGTATTAAGTGCATAACTGAACATAATTATTTGAAGGTTGACTTTTTTTGTTTTAAAAACACTTCTTTTATTGGTCGGATGAAAAATGCTAATTTTTTGAGATAGGAAATTTGGGTTTTCATGAGCTGTATGCCAAAATCATCAATATTAAAACAATAAAAGGCTTGAACTACTTCAGTTGTGTGTATTTGAATCTAAAATATATGAAAGTCTACTGTTTATCAGTACATTACAGAAAATAATGAACTTTATCACAATATGCATTTTTTAAGAAGATCCTGTATATATATATATATATATATATATATATATATATATATATATATATATATATATATATATATATATATATATATATATATATATACATACACACACACTGTATATATTAGAATAGTCAGCCTTACAATCACGTACGCATTAATATTATAAATAGAAAAAGGTGTGTGTATATATTATAATACATAGCTTTACCATCACGTACGCATAACAAATCTTAAAATAACGGTAATATTAAAAGCAATATATTAGTAAGTTAATAAATATGAAAACTATAATCGATGCATTATAAGTCTAAAAAACACAGTTAATACCAAAAACTGTGAATTTCTAATACAAAAAGTTGTAAAACGAATTTTAAAATGATAAAATAAGTGTAAACGAAAATTAACCTTTTACAGTCCTGAAAGCGAAATTTAAAAACGAAAAAAAAAGTAAAAGCTCCTATAAAGCGAAATTTAAAAATGCTAAAATAAGTAAAACACAGACTCAAAACGAATTTGTAAACGATATTTGTAATAAACCTTGTTCTGTAAACGAAAACTTTTGTTAACACGATTCCTCGGGCGCCCTAATTTCCTGTCGGGCATCCAATAGGTGATATTTTGCATTGCAGTCTATGGCGGCGCCCTTTTTGTCCATTAGCCATATGCACCCTTTTTTACTGCTTCCGTAACACGGACCTGCTCGGGCTTTGGTGGAAAAAGCCAAGCCCAATGGGGTCTGTGCTGCTGTGCTCACGCGAGCCACCTGCACAGCTGTGCAGGCACAGTGCGGTCGCACTATTAAGGGTCCCAGCTCTGAAATGGCCTGGCGGAGGGCGGAGAAGCCTCTTACCCTCTCAAGGTAAGTATCTAAATTGATCACATGGTTTGCTTTACCATTAATTTAACTGCAGATCAGCCTCAGTTAGCTGTAAACTGGCCAGGTTGTGTACAGTGCGAGTTTAGGTGAGGGCCCTTTTACACGTAATCAGTTGCTCTCAGTTAAAACGGAAAGAAAACTGATTTTCAAAGTAATGCCCATGTTTTCCTATGACACCTTTGTGTAGTAATGCCCATGTTTTCCTATGCCACCTTTCACACTTAAAGCGTTTTAACTAAAATCTTTGTCACAATGCACTGCAATGGAAAAAAACGCGCACTAAGGCATACTTACGCGTACTAACGCACATCAACTGATTAAGTATAAACGGGGCCTTAGTCTCAGGATGATGCGGGCAGTATAGCTGTGGCACGCAACAATATCAATGTATTGATATTTTACCTTCAAAAGGTGCATGCTAGCTTTTACGGTTGTCCACTTTACTCTTAGTGGGGGAGATTTAAATACAACAAAGTACTTCCATTTTAACAAACTAATTCCACTGGAACATCACCTTCATAATAATAGGGCAAACAGAAAATCCTAATGGTCCCTATAGTTCCTAATTTCCTCTACAGAATACATCCAGAATGCCAAGTATGATTCAGAATGTACTAAGCCATATGCTTACGGAGTGAACAGGTCCTCTAGTGAAGGATGTGCAGCGTGTGAAACGGCTAATTAAATCCACAGGCCATAATAAAAACCATTCTGGAATCCTTGCAGGCCCAAAATTGGCATTACTGTTCGTATTAATCTTACTGAATGGAGCTTTTTCCGGAGTCCGCCATTACACTTTCAATAACACAAAACAGTATTTGCAGACAAAAAATAAATTAAAAAATGAGTATTATGTGGATGACAATAATCTGCAGAATCAGCAGCTACTGAACAAACACGGCCATCTCTGCAAGCTGTCCAGCTGTGGAATACATCTCAGCTTCTAAGTCACAGCATGACGGCTATGGGCATAACAGGCAATGCAAACACATTCAAATCTTCTGCTTACAATACAAACAATTAACACAAACTCTGAAAACCATAAACATAACTTGTCAGAACGCTTAAAAGCCCAACCTGTCTTCTCAAGAAAAATCAGGCCATCTCTCAACCTAAAGACCACAATAAATCATTAAATGTGACCTTAAAATAGGCGAATGATTAATAGCCGAGTGATCTGGTTTACCCGCATACCACCATGCACACTAAAAACAGCAGATGGCAGCAGTCATTCTCTTGTGCAAGTTTTAACTGCTGCTAGCTTTGTGCTGCTTAATGTAGTCCAAAGCTATGAAAAAGAATGCGTACCACTCCTGAGCAGTAGTTTTTTTTTTTTAAATATACTGTAGTTTTCAGCTGCTTGTATAATTCATTAACTGGCAGCAAACTAGGACATGTCTTTTTACCAGTATAAAATGACTCTGTGATTTATATGTACTTACAAATCGAAATAAACAAGCTAAACTAATGTTTGCCATTAATTTTTGCAATATATAGGGTTCGGCTGAAAGATAGGATTTCTTCCTAAAGGTGGAATTTCACTGTCACGTCTAAGTTAAGCTAGTTTTTTTGCCCCGTCCTGCCACTATGAATTGCTGTGCTAAAAATAAAAATAATACTAATAATACTTTTATTATATGTATTGTGATATGTATTGTGCTCTTCTCTTAATGGACTGAAAGCGATTGAAAGTTGCACCTTGGAACATTAGAAAGTCTTGCCCAAGGACTACTTACTGCTTAGGTACTGGCTCCAGACAGGATTTGAACCCCAGTCTCCTATTTCAAGGGTGCTGTCCTTAACTAGTGCACATTATCCAGATTTCTAAAACATCCTGCCGATACTTTCAGCTAGATCTCCTTTAGGCCTGGAACCCACTACAATATGCAATCCAGGTAAGAATGTGACAAGTTTACACACTTTTTTTGAGTCAGTCAGTGTGCAGGTCTATTTGCACTTTTGTTTTAATACCATACCAATATTATGAAAATACACATTTACACACAGAAATGAATGCAGTAATTTATTAATAGAACACTCTGCATTCTCTTTACTGCCATTTTGAGCATGGTGTGCCAGGGGGAAGCAGAAAAAAGGGCGCCGGCAGCTAGTGGACAAAAAGGGCGCCGCCATTCACTCCCATAATAAATATAGTTTAATGGGCGCCGAACAGGAAAAAAGGGCGCCGGAGCTTATTAACGTTTTATAACTGCGCCCGGAGATTATTAACGTTTTATAACTGCGCCTGTGACAAATCACGTTTACAAATATATTAAACATATCTATTGCATGTAACTAGACGTTAATTAAAGGGAACCTAAACTGAGAAGGATATGGATTTTTCCTTTTAAAATAATACCAGTTGCCTGAATCGCTTGCTGATCCTGTGTCTCTAATACTTTTAACCACAGCCCCTGAACAAGCATGCAGACCAGGTGCTCTGACTGAAGTCAGACTGGATTAGCTGCATGCTTGTTTCAGGGTGTGATTCAGCCACTATTGCAGCCACAGATCAGCTAGACTGCCAGGCAACTGGTATTGTTTAACAGGAAACATCCATATCACTCTCAGTTAAGGTTCCCTTTAAAATGTTATGACTTACTGTTTGTAAAACATTATTCACATAATAAAGCGATCAGTAAGTAAATCGTAATATTTTTTTACAGTCACTATTTGTAAAACATTATTATCCACACAATAAAGTGATCACTAAGGGGGGTCTTAGGGTTAGGCACCACCAGAGGGGTCTTAAGGTGGCCATACACTGGTCGATTTGCCTTCAGGTCGACCAACAGATAGATCCCTCTCTGATCGAATCTGATCAGAGAGGGATCGTATGGCTGCCTTTACTGCAAACAGATTGTGAATAGATTTTAGCATGAAACCGATCACAATCTGTGGAGCTGCCGCCGCCCGCCCACATACATTACATGATCCGGCCGGCGCGAGTCCCCCGGTCTCCGCTGTCTTCTTCTCCGTGCTTGGCTCCAGCTTCACTGAACTTCCTGTCCGGGGAAGTTTAAACAGTAGAGGGCGCTCTACTATTTAAACATCCTGCCGGGACAGGAAGAAGTGAAGCCTGCCGGACTCGGAGCCCAGCGGAGAAGGAGCAGCTGTGACACGTGCCAGCGGAACAGGTAATGTATTGACGCTGTATTGCGTCGGTCGTCGAGCATTCGAACGGCTCAATCGACGCACTCCCGACCCGCCGGCGATCGAGCGAAATCTTCCGTATGGACAGGAACGATAGATTTCAGTCGGAAATCGATCGTTCGGTCAACGTTTGCGCAACGATTTCACAGCAGATTCGATCACAGTGATCGAATCTGCTGCATATCGGCAGGAAAATCGTTAGGTGTATGGGCCCCTTTAGGGTTATGCAGCACCAGTGAGTGGTTAGGGTTAGGCACCACCAGGGGGAGAGGTTAGGGTTAGGCATCACCAGGGGGGTGGTTAGGGTTAGGCACCACCAGGGGGAGGGGGGGTCTAGGGGTTAGGGATAGGTACAGGGAGGATTCTGTGTGAGAGCAGGGTTAGGTTTAGTTGTAGTAAAATCTTAGTAATATCTAGTAATGTTTTATTACAGTTATTTTTCATTGTTACAAACAATATTTTCAGATTTTATTACATGAAGAAACGATAAATGAAGGTTATACACAATATTATAAAATTATAATTATTATACATCTATTATAGTTTTTTAACAAACATTGTTATAAGTTTCACTATCAAAATAGGGAAGATTATAGTTTTTGCGAACTCATACACATTATTTAATGTTTTTTAATTTGTAAAACATTATTGTAAACGAAATACAACACATTATTGCTTATAAATGTTATTGCCACTTATCGTTTACACCCCATGCCCTCCCCCCCCCCCCCCCCGACGCCCTTTTTTTCCCCCACGCCCTTTTTGCATGTACTCGTGCCAGGGGATGTAGTTACTTGCTATAACATGGGGGGGGGGGGGGGGGCAATTGTGGAACTGTTGGACAAGTCTGGGTGTAGGGTGTATGTGTGGGTGGGGTTCAGCATCAGGAAGGTGTATTTGGATAAAAAATTACCAGGAAGCACACAGGCGATCTGATTGGGGAAGGAGGAGGTGTGTGTCATCCATAAAGTTGAGGACTGCTCTAAAAGAGCCTAAAACTCAAATAAAATGAGATTGTTCATTAATTTGTGAACAGGGAAAATATTTGCAATTAGCTTATTACTTCGGTATTGCTGTTTGGCATACATTGAACAGATAAGGGGCCAGATTGTTCCTGTCCAATATACAAAACTAGCCTTAATAACTTGTAGTAACTCATCCATATCTTTGAGTTAAGTTTTCTACTCTTCCCTTCCATTCCTCCAAAGACAAATAAAAAAACAAAACAAATAAAAAAAACAAAAAAAAAACCTTTCCACAGTATTCCTAACAAGGTCTACAAAGCTAAACATAGGACTTATCTAATGATCAGCAACAGGCTAAAGGTGGCCATACACTGGTCGATTTGCCATCAGATCGACCAACAGATAGATCCCTCTCTGATCGAATCTGATTAGAGAGGGATTGAATGGCTGCCTTTACTGCAGATTGTGAATCGATTTCAGCATGAAACCGATCACAATTTGTGAAGCTTCCTCTGCCGCCCGATCCCCTGCCCCCCCCCCCCCCCCGCATGCATTACCTGATCCAGCCGGCGCATATCCCCGGTCTCCGCTGTCTTCTTCTCCGCGTTGGGCTCAGAGTCCGGCTGGCTTCACAGAACTTCCTGCCGAGGGAAGTTTAAACAGTAGAGGGCGCTCTACTGTTTAAACTTCCTGCCGGGACAGGAAGTTCAGTGAAACCTGCCGGACTCTGAGCCCAGCTCGGAGAAGAAGACAGCGGAGACCGGGGATATGCGCCGGCCGGATCAAGTAATGTATTGCCGTTTTTGTCGAACATTTGAATGCCGCTATCGACGCACTCCCGACCCGCCGGCGAACGAGTAAAAATCTTCCGCACGGATGAATCGACGGGAACGATTGATTTCAGAAGGAAATCTATAGTTCTGTCAGCGTTTGCGCAATGATTTCACAGCAGATTCGATCACAGTGATCGAATCTGCTGTATATCGGCGGGAAAATGGTTAGGTGTATGGGCCCCTTAAAGGGACACTGTAGGGGGGTCAGGGGAAAAGGAGTTGAAGTTACCCGGGGCTTCTAATGGTCCCCCACAGACATCCTGTGCCCGCACAGCCACTCCCCAATGCTCCGGCCCCGCCTCTGGTTCACTTCTGGAATTTCAGTCTTTAAAGTCTAAAAAACCACTACGCCTGCGTTGCCGTGTCCGCACTCCCGCTGATGTCACCAGGAGTGTACTGCGAAGTCCCAGTATGGTCTGTGCCTGCGCCATGCGCTCCTGGTGACATCCGGGGAAACGAGGACACGGCAACGCAGGCACAGTGGTTTTCAGACTTTAAAGTCTGAAATTCCAGAAGTGAACCAGAGGCGGGGCCAGAGCATCGGTGAGTGGCTGCGTGGGCACAGGATGCCTGCGTGGGACCATTAGAAGCCCCAGGTAACTTCAACTCATTTCCCCCCGAACCCCCTACAGTATCCCTTTAAGACAGAGACTGAGGCTATGTTTACAGTAACATGCTGTGGTGCATATCCTGTAAAAGCAGGATTGCAATGTTATGGAGGGGAAAAGCCACATTGTGTGTTATACGTCAGGTGTGTTCATATACATCATTGTATGTTATAAATCAGGTGTGTGTAATGGTACGTTCACATCAGCACATTAGCGATGTTGCGGTGGAATCTGTCGGCATAACACAGTGCATGCACCACGTAACATGCGCACTTACACGTGTAGTGATGCGTACTTTGCATGCACTGTATGTGTCATACAGTGCATGCAAAGTACGCATCCCTACACGTGTAAGCGCGCATGTTACGTGGTGCATGCACTGTGTTATGCCGACAGATTCCACCGCAACATCGCTAATGTGCTGATGTGAACGTACCATTACAATATAATTACCAATGCGATTATATTGTCTGCACTGTGGAGTTGATAACTCATGCAGGTATACAGGATTTTCTGGATACAGTGATGTGAAAAACTATTTGCCCCCTTCCTGATTTCTTATTCTTTTGCATGTTTGTCACACTTAAATGTTTCTGCTCATCAAAAACCGTTAACTATTAGTCAAAGATAACATAATTGAACACAAAATGCAGTTTTAAATGATGGTTATTATTATTTAGTGAGAAAAAAACCCTCAAAACCTACATGGGCCTGTGTGAGAAAGAAATTGCCCCCTGAACCTAATAACTGGTTGGGCCACCTTTAGCAGCAATAACTGCAATCAAGCGTTTGCGATAACTTGCAACGAGTCTTTTACAGCGCTCTGAAGGTATTTTGGCCCACTCATCTTTGCAGAATTGTTGTAATTCAGCTTTATTTGAGGGTTTTCTAGCATGAGCCGCCTTTTTAAGGTCATGCCACAACATCTCAATAGGATTCAGGTCAGGACTTTGACTAGGCCACTCCAAAGTCTTCATTTTGTTTTTCTTCAGCCATTCAGAGGTGGATTTCCTGGTGTGTTTTGGGTTATTGTCCTGCTGCAGCACCCAAGATCGCTTCAGCTTGAGTTGACGAACAGATGGCCGGACATTCTCCTTCAGGATTTTTTGGTAGACAGTAGAATTCATGATTCCATCTATCACAGCAAGCCTTCCAGGTCCTGAAGCAGCAAAACAACCCCAGACCATCACACTACCACCACCATATTTTACTGTTGGTATGATGTTCTTTTGCTGATATACTGTGTTACTTCTACGCCAGATGTAACGGGACACGCACCTTCCAAAAAGTTCAACTTTTGTCTCGTCGGTCCACAAAGTATTTTCCCAAAAGTCTTTACAATCATTGAGATGTTTTTTAGCGAAATTGAGACAAGCCTTAAAGAGGATCTGTAACATCAAAAGATCCCCTGGGGGGTACTCACCTCGGGTGGGGGAAGCCTCCGGATCATAATGAGGCTTCCCACGCCGTCCTCTGTCCCACGGGGGTCTCGCTGCAGCCCTCCATACAAGATTACGTCATTATCTACCTTCCCGGCTCCTGCGCAGGCGCTCTGACGGCTGTCGGCTCCGAACTACACAGAAATACCCGATCGCCGTCGGGTCTGCTCTACTGCGCAGGCGCATGTTTCCGGCGCTTGCGCAGTAGAGCGGACCCGACTGAGATCGGGTATTTCCGTGTAGTTCGGAGCGGAAAGTAGCCACAGCGCCCCCGCTGGAGCCTGCAAAGGTAAATATTGAACTGACAGTCGGCTCTGTCACCGGCTGTTCGGAGGGCTGCAGCGAGACCCCCGTGGGACAGAGGACGGCGTGGGAAGCCTCATTAGGATCCGGAGGCTTCCCCCACCCGAGGTGAGTGCCCCCCAGGGGATCTTTTTGACGTTACAGAGTCTCTTTAAAGAGACTCCGTAACAAAAATTGCATCCTGTTTTTTATCATCCTACAAGTTCCAAAAGCTATTCTAATGTGTTCTGGCTTACTGCAGCACTTTCTGCTATCACAGTCTCTGTAATAAATCAATGTATCTTTCCCTTGTCAGACTTGTCAGCCTGTGTCTGGAAGGCTGCCAAGTTCTTCAGTGTTGTGGTTCTGCTATGAATTCCCCATTCCAGGCCCATCTATGCACACTGCCTGTGTATTATTTAGATTAGAGCAGCTTCTCTCTTCTCTCTTATCTTTTACAAGCTGGATAAATCGTCCTCTGAGCTGGCTGGGCTTTCACATACTGAAGAATTACAGACAAGGGCAAAGCTGTTTGCAGGAGAAAAAAGAGCAGCCTGAAACTTCAGTGCATGAGAACTGCAGGGAGAAAGAAACACACAAATGATCTCTTGAGATTCAAAAGGAAGGCTGTATACAGCCTGCTTGTGTATGGTTGTATTTTCTATGTGTGGACATACAGTACATCAACCTACTTCCTGTTTTGGTGGCCATTTTGTTTGTTTATAAACAAACTTTTTAAAACTGTTTTTAACCACTTTTAATGCGGCGAGGAGCGGCGAAATTGTGACAGAGGGTAATAGGAGATGTCCCCTAACGCACTGGTATGTTTACTTTTGTGCGATTTTAACAATACAGATTCTCTTTAATGTTCTTTTTGCTTAAAAGTGGTTTGCGCCTTGGATATCTGCCATGCATGCCGTTTTTGCCCAGTCTCTTTCTTATGGTGGAGTCGTGAACACTAACCTTAATTGAGGCAAGTGAGGCCTGCAGTTCTTTAGATGTTGTCCTGGAGTCTTTTGTGGCCTCTCGGATGAGTTTTCTCTGCGCTCTTGGGGTAATTTTGGTCGGCCAGCCACTCCTGGGAAGGTTCATCACTGTTCCATGTTTTTGCCATTTGTGGATAATGGCTCTATTGTGGTTCGCTGGAGTCCCAAAGCTTTAGAAATGGCTTTATAACCTTTACCAGGCTGATAGATCTCAATTACTTTTGTTCTCATTTGTTCCTGAATTTCTTTGGATCTTGGCATGATGTCTAGCTTTTGAGGTGCTTTTGGTCTACTTCTCTGTGTCAGATAGCTCCTATTTATGTGATTTCTTGATTGAAACAGGTGTGGCAGTAATCAGGCCTGGGGGTGACTACAGAAATTGAACTCAGGTGTGATAAACCACAGTTAAGTTATTTTTTAGTAAGAAGGGCAATCACTTTTTCACACAGGGCAATGTAGGTTTTGAGTTTTTTTTCTCACTAAATATTGAAAACCATCATTTAAAACTGTATTTTGTGTTCAATTATGTTATCTTTGACTAATAGTTAACGGTTTTTGATGAGCAGAAACATTTAAGTGTGACAAATATGCAAAAGAATAAGAAATCAGGAAGGGGGCAAATAGTTTTTCACATCACTGTAAACTGTTTTCCAAACAGAGTCTTGCTGTCACGGTTTCTAAACAGTGCAATTTGAGTGTAAATTACGTTTTTGGAAACTTCTAGCTAACCATAAGCTGAATCAGAAAGACAGTTATTTATGACTTTCAATTTAAAAAAAATAAATAAAAAAATAAAAATAAAAACTTGTACAACGCAAGTTGACAGCAATTTTACATTTTAACCTGCTTGATCTGGCTAACTGTTTAACTTTTATGCCTGCTCTTTTGGTTTGGTTTTACTAAAATAGCCTAGAGGAGGTCTGTTTACCTCCTGGTGGAAACAGCCAGACAGAAATCTTCTTTACTGCAGTGATGAGCACACAAATCCATCTGTGTGTGCGACTTGTCTGAGAAGAACATCTTATGGGCGTTAGGCAATTTCAGACAAACAGCAGAGATGAATAAGGCTCTCCCTGACCTCTCCTCACTATGCACAGCTTCATGATGTGTAAGCCTACCTGGACCTTTAGCCAGGCTATTGATTTTTCAGCGCTACATGACCAGGTCACTAAAGCTCCTCAATCGCTTGAACTGTGTTACAGCTAAATAAGACGTATTTGTCTTTGGACTTAAACTAGTTGGAAGGTTGACCAGCAATATTGATAATTCCACAAAAGTGTTTATTTTCCATGCCATGTGCCATTCACAACTACACAGACTATGCATGCTTACAGAACATTTTCAGCACAAAAAAATGTCACATTTAAGCAAAGATTAATGGCCTGAGAACTGCAGGACAGGCGGGTAGCCGCTGACAGTACCTTTCACTGTCTTTTGCAATCAGAAAAACAGCAGATCTGGATTCATACTAGGTCTCACTGCTAGACCCATGACCTAGATAAAGTGTCCTGTTGCTATGTACACACATCTACAATGCTTTCGGAATAATAATGAATGTGTCGTGTTGCCCAGTTTATTGTGAATTTCTGTCCATAAACAGGCAGGTGCAGAAGGTAGCCAGTGAAAACTCTATTTTAATAAATATATCTTCAAAACCTCTGCATAATTGTGGACCTGTTTAATAATCAATGATAAAAGCAGAGCAGTATTCAAAACTTTCTTAGGTTAACATTAAGTTGGGAAGGGATACTGCATCTGTTGGGCCCAGGCTGATATTTAAGTTTTTGGATGGTGCAGTCTAGAAATGGTTAATGAGATTCAAACAGGAGATGCTTCCTATTGGATCTGCGCATAGTTAAATCTACATTATGTTTAATCCTGTCACAGCGTAAATTTAACTACACAGGCTTCAACCACTCCCACTGCTACTGTGCACACATACTGCCCGTAAATCAGCTGTTTAATAACAGCCAAGTTGTATATATCAATCATGAGCCAGTTTCATTGGCTCCTGATCTTGTGATCACTGTGAGCCAATCCCAATGATTACAGGGTGAGAACTGTAAAAAAAAATAAAAAAAATCTACAGCCCTTAAAGAGTAACTGTCAGGCTGCAGAAGCTAATTTAAACCTCTATTCTCCTGTGTTAAACAGTTTAGAAGGAAGCCCAAAAGCAATTAGTGAAGATAAAAATCTCAGTTACCTTTGATGTGTGCTTATCAGCAAGTCTGTTATTCTTAAAAAGACGCAAGCCGCATACCATACTGCAAAGCATTCTGGGGCTCTCCCCTCGGCTGCTAATGAGACGTTACAGCAGCTTGTAATCGCATAGCACTGATAAATCTCGGGCAGACTACACTGCAGGAGTCAGCTATTGTTCCTAGCCACATGGCTCATTAATATTCACTGCACACTGTGTTATTTAGTACAAGCTTATCTGTGATCAGGAAGCAGGCAGGACATGACCACACATTTGACAGAAAAACATGGAGCCTGCCATGAGCTGTCAGGAGCATCCATCTCTGCATATACTATATACAAATTCTGTGAAATCCAAACGTGGACAGTGAAATGCATATGTAATGTAAGTACAGCCAATATTTAGCTACTGATATATGTGTTTTTTTTCTCTGAGACCTTATACCTAACAGCTCCTCTTTAAAGGGAAAGTGGAGCTTACTACTGAGGTGGCTAATAGCAAAACGGGGGAGCAAAAGTGGGAGTTTCAAGGAGTTTTTGCTGGACCTCCCAAACTGCTGCGTAATATGTTGGTACTTTATAAATACAATAAATAAATGCTACAGTACATCTCTCTTTAACACTGATCTGAATGAGACCCCAAGAAAGAGATATTTTAACCCCACCCCCTTAGCTTTCTAGTGTAGTGTACTAGGCCCAAAAGGTTGAAATATCACAGAACCTTTAATTACACATGGCTTCCAGATTCTAAGTTCATTCTATGGCATTAACATACCCCTTTGTCCATAACATTTGACAAGGGTGCTTTGTTGGATAGGAACAGGAAATTCCCTTTCCTCTTGCAGAACACTACCATTACAAAGGCTGGTTTTGTTTTGGTTGCAGAACCCCACACCGCAAGTTTAACTGTCCTCGGCAATGCCAGCCTTCATGGGGACAAGCAAACATTCACATCATGGGCCCAATCCAATTCACTTTTTACGCCCAAGTTTTCTCCTAGGAAAGACCATATCTTTCAGACCATAAGACGCACCTTTTCCCCCAAAAAAGTAAGTGTGTGTGTGTGTGTGTGTAGACTCATGAGACTCAGCTAGAGCAGTGATTGGCCAAAATGAAGTAGCCGTGGACTCGCCCTCAAACCATTGACTCCAGTCAGGTAGAGATGGCCCAAACCTCCGATTTTCGAACCTCCCGCGAAAATTCGGTTCGCGTGAACTTTCGCGAACCGCAATAGACTTCAATGGGGAGGCGAACTTGGAAAACTAGAACAATTTATGCTGGCCACAAAAGTGATAGAAAAGATGTTTCAAGGGGTCTAACACCTGGAGGGGGACATGGTGGAGTGGGATAGATGCCAAAAGTCCCAGGGAAAAATCTGGATTTGACGCAAAGCAGCGTTTTAAGGGCCGAAATCAAATTGCATGCTAAATTGGAGGCCTAAAGTGCTTTAAAGCATCTTGTATGTGTATACATCAATCAGGGAGTGTAATTAGAGTACTGCTTCACACTGACACACCAAACTCACTGTGTAACGCACTGCAAACAGCAGTTTGTGTAGTGATGGCCGTGCTGGACTGGTGCGCACCATGGCCAGAGTGCTGGCCATGGAGGTTTTCAAGCCCATATGGTCGCCGGGCTAAGGTAGCTGAATGACAGAACAGTGACTGTCCAGCTGATCAAATTTGGTCTGTCCACAATGAAGCAACGACCTTATTATCTTGGGTGTGCCCCGAGACACTCATATAGCCAGCGGTCATTACTTCATTGTGATACGCAAGCCCCCTCACCGCAGCAAGGTAATGATCACGAAGGGGAATTGGCACATGTACATGCCTTTTGTTTTGTTGTTGCAGCCGCAGTGCAGCCAGAAAAATTAAACAGGCATGTACATGCACCATAAAAATTATTATGGCCTTAAAAATTCAGGAATCCACCTGGAGTCCTGGACCTTGTTGGTGGTGGCAGAGAAGGCAGTCAAGCGACCTGCAGGCAGAGATGCTGTGTGGGGAGCAACTTAGTCTTGGGGCAGGCAGTCACACGGCGTGCAGGCAAAGATGCTGTGTGTGCGGACTGACTTAGTCTTCGGGCAGGCCTGACCGTGCTTTGCAGACCACGTGGTCAGATGGTCCCTTGACCCAACCCTGTGTGCCAGAGATGACACCACTTGCCTTTCAACATCACGGTACTGTTTGGGTATCGCCTTGTTTGATAAATAATTGCATATCTTTCACTGTGGTGTGTGGATTTGCTTTTGTGTGCTGCTTTCCCTCAGGTGGTCATCCCATTGCAGTTTGTGCTTTGTAATCATGTGCCTTCGTAAGGTAGTTGTCCCTACGCGGGTCTTGGTCTTTCCACGGCTCAATTTTCGGTGGCAGAGAGTACAGATGGCATTGCTCTCATCTGAGGCAGACAAAAAAATTTCCACACCGCTGAGCCCTGGGATGATGGCACTTTAGTGGTGGCCGACTGAGGTGCCAAATCAGAGCAGGAGGAGGAAGATATGTCACGCTTCCGTGCGGAAGTTAAGAAAGATGAGGTGTTCTGTGTTAAATAGTTAACTACGTCCTGACAATATTGGGGGTTGATGGCACGTGCCTTCTTCTGAACACTGTAGTTTAGTCGAGGGCCGCACAAAATCACGACAGCGCGACCTCGAACAGACCTGCCAGGTGGCCTGCCTCTGCCTTTTGTTTTGGCCATATTGGGGGAGGGGGATGAAGTGAAAGGTATGCACTGACTTGACTAATACAATGTGCAGTCAGTCACACAGGTGCAGTACCAGGTATGCATGAGGTGGTATATCCCACTGTGTGCGCTCACATAGGTAGGTGGGTGCACTGAAGTGAACAACAGCTAGTAGGTATATGCAGTGATGGGTATTACATGTGCACCTGTCACACACAGACAGGCACAGTGACACTGACTGACAGAGCTGTATACAGTGGGTTGCAAAAGTATTCGGCCCCCTTGAAGTTTTCCACATTTTGTCACATTACTGCCACAAACATGCATCAATTTTATTGGATTTCCAAAGGAAAGACCAATACAAAGTGGTGTACATGTGAGAAATGGATCGAAAATCATACATCATTCGACACATTTTTTTTACAAATAAATAACTGCAAAGTGGGGTGTGCGTAATTATTCGGCCCCCTGAGTTAATACTTTGTAGAACCACCTTTTGCTGCAATTACAACTGCCACCCTTTCAGGATATGTCTCTACCAGCTTTGCACATCTAGAGACTGAAATCCTTGCCCGTTCTTTGCAAAACAGCTCTAGCTCAGTCAGATTAGATGGACAGCGTTTGTGAACAGCAGTTTTCAGATCTTGCCACAGATTCGATTGGATTTAGAGCTGGACTTTGACTGGGCCATTCTAACACAGATATGTTTTGTTTTAAACCATTCCATTGTTGCCCTGGCTTTATGTTTAGGGTCATTATCCTGCTGGAAGGTGAACCTCCGCCCCAATCTCAAGTCTTTTGCAGTCTCCAAGAGGTTTTCTTCCAAGTTTGCCCTGTATTTGGCTCCATCCATCTTCCCATCAACTCTGACCAGCTTCCCCCCTGCTGAGGAGATGCACCCCCGAGCATGATGCTGCCTCCACCATATTTGACAGTGGGGATGGTGTGTTCTGAGTGATGTGCAGTGTTCGTTTTCCGCCACACATAGCGTTTTGCATTTTGGCCAAAAAGTTCCATTTTGGTCTCATCTGACTATAGGCAACTGACTGCACTCAGATCAAAGGGGGCCGAATAATTATGCACACACTACTTTGCAGTTATTTATTTGTAAAAAATGTTTGGAATCATGTATGATTTTCGTTCCACTTCTCATGTGTACACCACTTTGTGTTGGTCTTTCATGTGGAATTTCAATAAAATTGATTCATGTTTGTGGCAGTAATGTGACAAAATGTGGAAAACTTCAAGGGGGCTGAATACTTTTGCAACCCACTGTATATATACATCTTATTATACAGTAGTATATACTCCTATCTTCCCCTGTAACTGTAGCAATCTCCCACCGCCAGCCGCTACTCTGACCGCATATCCAAGCGACCCGATGCGCCGTTATGAAAGGACAGCGGGTTGCCTATCAGCATGCATACAGGAAGACTTCCTGTATGCGCGCTAATAGGCGACCCGCTGTCCTGTCATAGCGAAGCAGCGGGTCGCTTTGATATGCGGTCAGAGTAGCGGCTGGCGGCGGGAGATTGAGACGATGCAGGGGAATCGGCTGGATGCTAACGCGCGCTGCCCATGGCCCCCTGACAGCGGCTTCCTGCCTCCGCTCCAGCCGGGATCGGCTCCACCAATCAGCAGCTTCCTGCCTCCACCAGTCAGTGAACAGTGGGGCAGGCAAATGCAAACAAAGATGTGACGTGCCTCCTCGCCAAAGCTCAACCCCATAATTAACTGCAAGCGCCTCGGCGCTGGAAGAGCTGGGGGTGGGGCTCTAGTAGTTTATTTGTTTATTGAGCAATTAATATAATAAAAATGAGCATTTGGGGGGAAGAATGCCCCAGAAAATATATGTGAGATGCACAAAAATGAAGCCCGCTAAAGTTTGTCTCGGATCCACTTTATGGAAGTCCTTGCCCAGACCACCCATGAATGGATATATGTAAGAAGGCTACCGTAATATTCAGCGCAGAGAAAGGCAATGATAAAAAAAAAAAAAAAAATCGCAATAAATCCTCAGTGCTTCAAATAGCGCTGGAGATTTATAATGTGAACATAGCCTAAGTGCTAGTTCCCACTACAGGATGCTCATGCTCTTGGCAAAATGTGTTCTTTTTATTTATTTTTTTATAACAGTGCATTTATTTATTTTTGTTTGTTTTTGCAATTTTTACAGATCATTTAAAAAAAAATCATATACCGTTGTAGCTGTTTTCAGCTAGTTTTGCTGTGTAAAACATCTAAACTTTAGTTACTTGCTATAGGTATTTTTTCATCTCGGATCCACTGGCTGGAACCCACTAGAGCGATGTTTTGAGCGTTTAGGGAGCGTGATCAATCGCTAGTGATTGCCCTAAATGCTCTGCTAATGTAAATGGATGGTGCAAATTCCACAGAAGCGATTGCGATGAGCAAAATCGCAAACGCAGGACATGCAGCATTTTGTTATCGTTTGCGCTTCAATGTACAGTATATAATCGCTGGCGTAATCGCTCATCAAAACCTGCAGGGAGCGATTTTGCTAGCGTTTTGAAGTTACTGCACACTGTAACAAAATGAAAATTAATTGAAAGGACCAATCAGACTTTAAAATGCTAATCGTTAATCGCTACACAACCGCTGGCAAAATGATACAATTTTTAAAATCGCTCCCTAAAACGCTCATGAAATCGCTTACAAACTGCTCATACAAAACGCTAGCGATTGCGTTTTGCAGTGGGTTCCAGGCCTCAACATGGTGCCTGGCAGAGAAACGATTTTATAGCCTTTCCATTCAGCATATCTGCACTCTCTGCTAATAACTGCAGACACACATTTCCACCTGGGAAATCAATGCATTAACAGATAAGAGGTTCTGTCGTGGCACTAGCAATTATTGCAGTATTTATATCATTAACATTGTAAACACAGTTGTAACCTTTATATGATCAAATGACAATTATGGATGGTTAATAGATTATTCTAGATTACCCTGCACTTGAGGCAGGAATGACTTCTGCTGTGTGAAGAGTATGAGCAGTACAATTAAAGTGAAGCTCTAGAAAACATTACTAAACTGCTAATGATTTTTAGGTAAACGTTTTTAGGGAAACTTAAAGGAAACCAGATACGATCTACATTAAAATTTGTATACATACCTGGGGCTTCCTCCATCCCCATGTGCACAGATCACTCCCACGCCGCCGTCCTCAGCCTTCTGTATCGCTGGTACCAGGTTCCGTAACTGCGGCCAGTCATGGCCAGTCTGCGCAAGAGAAGTGTGCTCTCTGCGTATCTCTCTGGCAGCCGCAGAAAACACACAGAAAAACAGACAATTGTGAATCCATCCTCATCCCACTGTAACCCACTTCTCTTTTAACTAGTTCAACACTAATCATGTGCTGAAAGATCGCTTCCACTTTGTATAGCAACATTAAGGCAGGGCTGTGGAGTCGGTCCAAAAATCCACCGACTCCGACTCCTCAGTTTAGGATTCCACCGACTCCGACTCCACGACTCCGACTCCTCTAATTTGCATATTACAATTTTGTTGATTAAAAGTATGTAACATGAAATTCGTCTCTTAACTGCCAACGCTTAGGAATTTTACAAGACAACTGAAGTGAGAAGGATATGTAGACTACTATATTTATTCCCTTTAGACTAAAACTAGTCCTTGGTAAGAGTACTTGTAAAAGGTACAAACCGGAACAAAGAACATCTATCAGGCCCTAGGCAATGTAAGTGTGGGTACATGTAAGAATGATGTGCAGGTACTCTGCAGGGGAATGAGGAGATTGTAAACAGACAACACCTCTGTGTTCAATGTGCACAACATTCTCAGTGGATTCCCTGCAGCTCTGTGGGGAGTGCATATGTAGAGTATAGTACTACTGTGTAACAAAGTAAACCTGATACAGATGAAATTAAAGTTTTATACATACCTGGGGCTTCCTCCAGCCGCCTTCAGGATAATCAGTCCCTCGTTGTCCTCCTCCACCACCTGGATCTTCTGCTATGAGTCCAGGTACTTGAGCCAGTCAGGCGTAGTGCGCATGCACACACTCCGCCGCCAGGAGCATACTACACCTGTGCAGCACTATTGCGCAGGTGCAGAATGTTCCTGGCTGTGGGAGCGGCATGTGGCCGGACAGCGCTGACTGGCTGAATTACCAGGACTCATAGCAGAAGATCCGGGTGGTGGAAGACAGTGAGGGACTGATTAGCCTGAAGAAGGCTGGAGGAAGCCCCAGGTATGTATAAAACTTTACTTTTCATCCGTCTCAGTTTCCCTTTAATTTGTAGTCACCAAACCAAATTTTAATAACATATCAAATTATTTGATTTCATCAGCAAAGGGAGTGCATATATTTGCATAAATCAGCATCAATGCAGAATTATTTCCATCTCATTGACCATCTCTATTAGTGACATGGCTACACATCAGGCTTTATACTTACAGCATAGATGTTATTTAGTATATATGAGATTCCGATGTACACATCATATATACAGTCACAATCAGATATGTATATCTGACCTTAAAAATACGGGGACTGCTTTATTGAAGCAGCACAAGTAACTAATTTTGATTGGTTTATTTCATTTTTGTGGACTGAGCACAGCTATTACTGTATATATAGTGTATATATACATTATTTTTAATGACTTTTATCTGAGAAATAGAACATTTTATCATATTTTCTATTTTAAATACAGTTACAAATTCATTAGGAGTCGGAGTCGGAGCATTTTTTCCCGACTCCAGGCACCAAAAATTGCCCGACTCCGACTCCACAGCCCTGCATTAAGGCCTGGGTCCCACTAGCATACCTTTTCTAAGCTCTTGTGATTGGAAAAGGGCTTGCTAATGTAATTCTATGGGTGATTTTTCTTTCAAAAAAAAAAAAAAAAAAAAATGGGAGTAATTCAGGGGTGACCCGGCTGGTATTTGTGTCACCCGATAACTCTTCCCAGGAGCCAAAATGGCCATTGTTTACATAACCAGGGTACTCTTCTCCAACTTCCTGCTGAAGGATCCGCAAGTGCAGTGTAGCAGATCAGACACTGCAACGTCATGCTCTGACTCCTGCCACTTGTCCTTACCATCTGAAGTACCTTGATTGGCTTCAGGCCTGCATTACATGTGGATTGAAGGGGACTTCAAATTAGGGTTGCTGCGGTATTCCGCGGTTTGATTATGCGTGGTAATCATACCATGCACAATCACGAATTACCAGCTTATGGGGGGGAACACAGCGGCAAGAGTGTGACGCCTCGGCGGGCGCACAGACAGCAGCGCGTGCACTACTTCTTCCTGTTCTGGTGTTCCATCTCCCTGTAACAGTGCCTCCTAATACTGGCTACAATTAGAGACTCTGAAGAGACTTTAAAAACAGCTTTTTACTTTATATTCTGTTTGCCCCTGCTAAAACGCCGCTATCCCACGGCAGAACGAGGGATCTTTACCCCACAAATCCCCCCTGCAAAATCCACGACCAACTTGGTCGTAGATTTTGCTGCTCATGGAGGCAGAGCTTTCGGCTGTAGCCCTGCCTCCATGCGTGTCTATCAGCGGCAGATCTCCGCCTCTTCCCCACCCCTCTCAGTGAAGGAAGACAGAGGGGCGGGGAGAGGCGGAGATACGCGCTGATATACGCGCATGGAGGCAGGGCTACAGCCATTAGCTCTGCCTCAACAGGAAGCGCTCCCCGGGCACCACGGAGGGGATTTGGGGGGTAAAGACCCCTCGTTATGGCGCGGGATAGCTGCAGGTGCCGCAGTACACGTTAGCCAGCATAGGTGCCGCAGTACACGTTAGCCAGCATAGGTGCCGCAGTACACGTTAGCCAGCATAGGTGCCGCAGTACACGTTAGCCAGCATAGGTGCCGCAGTACACGTTAGCCAGCATAGGTGCCGCAGTACAGGTTAGCCAGTATAGGTGCCGCAGTACAGGTTAGCCAGTATAGGTGCCGCAGTACAGGTTAGCCAGTATAGGTGCCGCAGTACAGGTTAGCCAGTATAGGTGCCGCAGTACAGGTTAGCCAGTATAGGTGCCGCAGTACAGGTTAGCCAGTATAGGTGCCGCAGTACAGGTTAGCCAGTATAGGTGCCGCAGTACAGGTTAGCCAGTATAGGTGCCGCAGTACAGTTTAGCCAGTATAGGTGCCGCAGTACAGGTTAGCCAGTATAGGTGCCACAGTACAGGTTAGCAAGTATATGTGCCGCAGTATGGGTTAGCTAGTATAGATGCCACAGTACAGGCTATCCAGTAAAGATTCCTGCAGTACAGGTTAACCAGTACAGGTGCCACAGTACAGGATCCCCTCCCTCCGCAGCAATAGCAGCGGTCAGTGCTGTTAGTCACCGTGCCTCATTAATGCAAAAGTGATATTAACGCAAGAGGCATGCCCTTTGCATCGGCGGGTTGTTTTTAAGTCAGAACATATGTAACCTGTAACCTGGGGACTACGTGAATCCTCAAAAAGTTAAATTCAATTAAAAAAGTGAAACTCATATATAATATAGATTACACACAGAGTTATATATCTCAAGCATTTATTTATTTTCATTTTTCTGATTACAGCCTACAGGCTCTGAAAACCCCAAATTCAGTATCTCAGAAAATTAGAATATTACATAATAAAACCATAAAGTTAGCTTGCTGAAAAGTATATCAATGTACACACTTAAAGTGGACCCAAACTAAAAATACATGATTTCAGAAATAAAATCTATTTTCTAAATTATAATAATAAATAGCAGCCTTTTTTCAGCTACATGATGACAAATATAAAATATTTTACATTTATTGGAGAAACCACTCCCTTCCTTTCATATTGCCGGCAAATAATCCGGCAAACTGGTGGAGTAGATGGTGTTCAGCAAAGAAGGAATTGCTAATGGCTGCCACCTGTATAACCCTAGTTATGCAAAGAGGAGGGTGAAAAGCATGCACTGAAATGCTTATAGGCTTGAAGGAGTGTTTATTTATTTTTGTATGTGTCAGAGTGGTGCAACTAAATATTTTGAATTAAAAAAATGTTTGGTTTGGGTCCGCTTTAATATTTGGCTGTTCAAGCTTGGCTGCATTATTGTTTTGGCATGAATACTTGGCCTGAGGAAGTGGGTTGAGCCCACAAAATGCGTTGTCATTGTCTAATAAAATCTTGTTGTTTATACTGCAATTTATCATTTTTTGAGGTAAGCCACCTACTTTTTTTAAACAGATTTATATATGCCTGGGCACCTTTTTAAACCACTTGCTTTGTTGTACTACCATTTGGGAGCTGGTGGTCCCCAGCCCCCAACCGGCTCAGCTGGTGCCCCTAATTTTCATCAAAAAGCAAGCATCCCAAGAAGATCAAAGTTTATTTTCTCCACCAACCTACTTGGTTGCTTTCCCTTAACATTTTTTGGGTACCCTCTTCTTATTCTACAAAAAAATTACTTAAGGGGCCCATACACTGGTCGATTTTAGCCATCGACAGTTTTGATCGAATCGGCTAGAAATCGATGCAGCAGAAAGCATGATCGATCGTCAGATAGATCGATTTCCATCGATTTGATCGATCGGTCTGGACGGAAAATCTGGATCGATCGGCTGCTGGCAGTCGATTGATGGCCCATAGGGTTGCATTGGATCGAATGGTGCAACCCTGCATTTCAATCAAATTTCAATAGATTTCACTCTCAAATCTATTGAAATTCGATTCCTACTGTGTAGCACACATCAGAAATGTTTCATCTACTGTTTAAAAAAAAAAGAACGTTTCAGCGCTCTACAATTGAAAAAGTACCCAAAAAAAATAGGTGAAAAGGTTGTGCCGGAATGTTCTTGCTTGCTGGTGGCTTAAAAGACATTTTACTGATAAGATGTGAAAATATCACCAATATCAAGAGAAAAAGTGAATTGGATCGGGCCCATAGACAGAAGTGGTGCCATTAGTGTACTGGCAATGCGTTTCAACTACCAGCATGGCTATTCAGAAAACATAATTTTGTATTAGGATTCGAGCATGCACCCTAGAAGCACTGAACCTTATTCATCGGGATGCTGAGCAGCAGTAAGTGGGGAGACAGAGCTACACACCATGACCGATGCATTATTATACACATACACACACAACTGCCTCCAAAGTCAATAGTGTGTATTTTGTAGCTCGGTTTAAAAGTTTTTTTTTTTTTTTTTTTTACTATAATCATTCTTTATTTCAGTATATGAAGATGGGAGATAAACTTACTTTCCTCAATTAAGAGGACTTTAAGCTGCGGATTTTAAATGTATGTGTATCCAGATAACTACCTAGGCATTCATATTTTATGCTTGTTACAAATGAAAGCCCTTAGTGTCAGCTCCTTTTTTAGCTGTGGAGTTTTGCCCAGGTTTATCATATTAATCTTTAACTGACATCTGCATTTGTATGCTGCACATCTCATACCTGTCAGAGGTGGAAGAGTCCCTGTGACTCATTTTCTAGGCAGTCATGACAGTCTTTATGGTATGAGGAAGGGCTGAATTTAAGGAACAGCACAAATAGCCTACTGCAACAGCAATCAGGCTCTGCAGTTCTGCTATTCAGAGTTTACATACAACTGCTGCAATGCAATACTATTATAAAATGCTCTCAACATTAAAAATCCACTTAAAAGAAAAATGAGAAGGCCAATTGTAATTGCAGCCAGCACGATAAGCTACTGTCTGTGCCTGCTGCTTACCTAGTCCAATGTTATCCACTGCTGCTACAAGTCTTAGCTCTGGTATTCTCTTTCCAGTTACAAAACAAAGACGTCTTCAGAACTGAAGCCAGTATCCAGGGAAAAATTAAACAACTATTTTTTACCTATATCACACCCACCTATGTGGGTCATCAGCTTTATGAGTTATATGGTTTCATTCACTTGTTCAGACCCTGATGCTCTTTCTAACCCCTTGAGCTCCTTCCAGCTGTACCTAAACCACACTTTCCTCACCAGGAAAGAAACAGAGCGAGGATGAGTGGCAAGGTGGCTGAGCACCACTTCACAAGCAACCCTTTGTTACCAGGGCCGGTTTAAGCAACAATGGGGCCCCAGGGCAAAATAAACCTGCCCCCCCCCCCCAAATATACCCCGGAACAAAAATCGGCATTAGGGGACCTTTTTTGCAGCTGGTATAGTCAGGGTGTGAAGTCCCAATCGGTCGGAGCTCCACACTCTGGCTATCCCAGCCTGCATGGGGGAGAAGGGGTTAAAAAGTTTCAGGAGGTGGGACCCCACACCCTAAACATAAAATTTTTTGGGGGGAAACTAGGAAAAAATGCCAGGGATCTTCATACAGCCATATTGCAGCTGTATAGCGATCCCTGGCCAAAGCGCTGCGGCTGCGTAAAGACCCCCTGGAAACCCCGTCAGGAAATTTATTGCGCATTCGCTTGATGCATGTAAAATTACACTACAGTTAGGTTTGCTACTAAAAGTGACATTTACCGCATTTAAAAAAGTATACTTTTTTCCTTCGAAACTTTAAAATCGATTTTCTCAAAAACTATAAGGCCGATTTCAAAAATGTTTTTTTTCCTCTTGTAGCCACTGGGTGCCCCTACAAGCTCTGCGGCCCTGGGGCAGCTGCCTCCTTTGCCTCTATGGTAGCGCCGGCCCTGACTGTTACACATACTGGAAACACCAGTATCTGACAATAAATGGAAAACAGTTGTTGGTCGGCACAGCTGTAAACAAGTGCTGATGCAAAAACAGCTGTTAGCTGCCCTGTTCATCCCCAGGCACCCATCTTGCTCTCTACCCAGTCCATCGTAAACACCTTTCTGGACTTCCTAATGCTCTATTAAGCCCAGTTCACACTGGCATGGATGGCAAACTGATCCATGTAAAAACTGATCCATAGCACAAATCAGTTTTTAAAAGGCTCTGTTTTCCATCGGTGACCCTCCATTTCGATAGCATGCAGTCAATGCGAGTCAGTCCGGAAAAAAAATGCTACAGGCCAAACTTGCGGATCGAACCAAAAAGATCCATTTGGACAGAGCAATGTGAACAGACCTTTTAATTATCATAGGATCCGTTCTGTTACCGTTCACTAAACAGACCATTTTTTTAGGCTAATGTGAACCGGGCCTGAACGTGGAATAAAGCATTTTCAATTTCATAGAGTGCTGCTGTCTGGCTTCCCATTCTTTTTCCTGAACTAATCTGACAATACCACCCTGGCTTAGTGACGTCCCTTACCTAGAGATAATGGAAAGTCATACGGCATCTCCAGTAGATGGCAATGAAAGGGGAGGTGTGGCCTGACACCCAGAAGTGACATCTGTGGAGCAGATTTGCTTAGCATCTGAGGGTGGGAGCCAAACACTTTGACCACTAGCTTAAACACACATCTGTTGCCTCATGCACCTGCATTGCTACTTTGAGCATTATATGCCAATAAAATATTCCTGCTCGAGAAAGAAATGCAGAGGGTTCCATCTTTATTCTTTTATTAAAAATGCTAGTCCCCTGGCTGTCATGCTGTGCTCAGTCACACATCTGAAACAAGGATGCAAAAAAACAAGGATAGGTGGGGGGGGGATGGGTTAACTTCTACATTAGGGTGGCCAGGGGTATCCATCACATTCATAGTTTGTAAATATATCGCACGTCATTACCGTAGCGCACCCGATTGAACATATAGTCCCCAAGATTTTCTAGCATGTGCGATCAATACGATCAGCTCGCAGTTGGTGGAATTGTTGATCGGGCACGCTCTTGACAGCATTGATTTTCATCAGTCTCCATAATTATGAAATCTAATGGTCGATCGGTCAAGTCTACAGATGTATGGCTACAGCTTGCAGCTTGGGAAATGGTGCCCATTAACGGTACATTATTTTAATCAGATGTGACATTTTAACCCAATATTCACGATCGAATTGTACAGAAAACAGCGCAGTGTTTGGTGAAAATCCACAGTCCTTGGTTGATTAGAAATGACAATTCAGACGATCCGAAAGTTGGATTTTATGATCGTATCTGAAGAGAAAATACGCCCTAATCGACCTGTTTATGGGAACAATCGAGAATCACCTTCTGATTACTTTCAAAAAGTGCATCAAAAAAGATTGCATTTCATTAAAAAATTGTACTGTTGATGAGCACCTTTAAGCAGATAGAGTCCGGCTATGCAGGGATAAAACAATGTCCATCACTGATTGCTTACACAGCACTGGAACAACATTCCAGCCTGGAGTTCGGCTTTATTCCAATGTAAGAAAAAAGCTATCCTTTTCATACTGCGTAAAATCTATTCCACTAAACCAGCTTGCTAAAACAAGTTCCTAGTTATTACAGTCTTTTCAAGTAAATGCAATTCTCATCTAATCCAGATGTCCTTAACCTCAGAAGGATTATGAGACCCAGTCGAATACAACCAAAGTGTTGGCGACCCAGAATTTCTCAGTTTTAACAGCACATGTAAAATACATTAGCTACTTCTATAAAGCCAGGCAAACATAACCGTATTTTTCCTCTCTTTTTTTTTTTTTTTTTTTGTTTGTTTTAAACCCCTTTGTAATGAAGGGTTCAGACAGATTACATTTTCTATTTATTTTAAATCCATATGCCCTGTTCAAGTGGCTCTGGCCAAGATTTATTAAAGAGAACCCGAGGTGTGTTTAAAGAATGTTATCTGCATACAGAGGCTGGATCTGCCTATACAGCCCAGCCTCTGTTGCTATCCCAAACCCCACTAAGGTCCCCCTGCACTCTGCAATCCCTCATAAATCACAGCCGTGCTGTGAGGCTGTGTTTACATCTGTAGTGTCAGTCTCAGCTGCTCCCCCGCCTCCTGCATAGCTCCGGTCCCTGCCCCCGTCCCTTCCCTCCAATCAGCAGGGAGGGAAGGGATGCAGGCGGGGACTGGAGTTCTGCAGGAGGCGGGGAGAGCAGCAGACTGACACTATAGAGATAAACACAGCCAGCTCTGACAAGCTGTTTGTCAGCAGCGTGGCTGTAATTTATGAGGGATTGCAGAGTGCAGGGGGACCTTAGGGGGGTTTGGGATAGCAACAGAGGCTGGGCTGTATAGGCAGATCCAGCCTCTGTATGCAGATAACATTCTTCAAACCCACCTCGGGTTCTCTTTAAGGTCCTCTCTCGGGGTTGGAGAACAGTGAAGATCGCAATTGATCCAGCAATCATTGGATAGATGTAGAGAGAACGGTTTGTGGCAAAAGTGTGCAACGTTCACCTAGGCCATAGACTCCAGCAAGATAGGTTAAAAGGTTAATGAAAAAACAGGTGCATACACACACATGCAATACAATAAAATGTAGGCTGTCCTGGAGGCTCTCCAAGCATTTATAGGTCAAATGCCACTAACCGTCCTTTCTACTGACTGGGATCTATGGAGACGGGATAGGGACTCAGGTAGACTCCAAATAAGGGAAAGAGAGCCTCTCACCAGACAGTACTCTTCAGACTGATCAAGCCAATAGATGCCTGTGGTATTTAATTGGCAATTGAGTGCCCAAGCGGGGATTTGGATGCCAAATGCGGCTAGTAGCTAATCGGCTACTACATAGTAATTCATGGTTATAGACGAGTAAGGGAATAGGTTGGGGTGGTTAGGGTTAAGCATCTACAGTGGAGGGTTCAACTGAGAATGGTTGCTGGGAAGTACATAGTAAAAAATCTGTAATCTAAACTATCGATATTTTACTATTAGCAGCACTATTCAACTCATGCGGCGGCACTGCAATGCATACTCCTCTTCAGAAGGCAAATTGCTGTATTTTTACTTTTCTACTTGGTCTATATACAGATTCCACCCTCTCCTCTCATCGTATCAACTTGGTCCAAATGATGGGTTTCTACGGGAGACGGGAAATGGTACTCTACCTTCAATCTCTTCATGGTGTAATAGACTAAATAAAGCAATGGTATGGTATAAATTAACTTATTTCAAGCTCAATTGTCAAGATAAATGTTGACTGGTCTGGCAACACTGGATTGATTATGTTGATTCACATATTTTTTGGATATAAAGTGGTTGGTCGTGTCAGCATGTATAATGGATATGACCGTTCACCTGGGATTATTTATCTGTTGGACACACGGAACCTTTAGGGGGCGTGGGGGGATGAATGTTTAGATTGTTTGTATGTTTTGTATTTATGTTTAAAAAAAAATAAAAAAAAAAAATACAAATTTGGCATTAAGAAATTGCTGTAGTTAAAAATTATGCTGGTATCATGTTCATGTCTTTAAGGCCTCTTTCCCAGTGGGACGTTAAAGTCGCACGTTATAAAAATTTATAATGCAGACTAACACACAGCAATACAAAGTCTGTGAGACATTCACAGTGCACACGTTGCGTTGTGTGTAACGTGTAGCAATATTTAGAGAGTGCTGCATGCTGTGCTTTTAGCATTACATTTGCTGCGTTGTGTGTTGCACATGCTCAGTAATGTTTTCGTTTTTTTTTTTTAAATGTAACGCATGCGCCGTTTTTGTTCCATCAGTATGCGACAAAAATGGCGCACCAAGAGACAACGCAGTGCAAAATTACGTCCAATTTCATAACCTACATGCGCTGCGTTAGGGGCACGTTGTGCAACTTTAACGTTGCATCAAACGCAACGTCCCACCGTGAAAAAGGCCTACTGCTAGGCATACACTATATGTTTTTTCTTATCAATCGAGCCTCTGATGGCTCGATTGATAAGTTCCGACATGTCCGATTGCCCGCCGAACCGGTTCCGCGCTCGATACCCGCGGGCAGGACAATGGAACTAAACGAGCGCAAGATAAGGAAGGGCCCGCGGGAATCAATCCAGGCGCGCACAGGGATGCGGCGGGAGTCGATCCGGCTGCTAATCGAGCCACAGAAACGTATAGTGTATGCCCAGCATAATAGTGTTGGGCGAACAGTGTTCGCCACTGTTCGGGTTCTGCAGAACATCACCCTGTTCGGGTGATGTTCGAGTTCGGCCGAACACCTGATGGTGTTCGGCCTTTTAAGTTCGGGTTCGGCCCGAACTGTTGAATGGCCGCCGACAGGGCCGAACAGGGCCCCTGTTCGGCCGAACAGGGCCCTGTTCGCCCGAACATGCCGCAATACGGCCCCCCTATGGGGTCGCAGGCATAAGGGAGGAGCATGCCCCGATCGCGGGGGGGGGGGGGGGGGTGTCGGAAATTCCCCCCACCCCCTCCGCTAGCGCTCCCCCCTCTGCCCGCTTCCCCATACAAAAGTTTAAGGAAAGTACCTGCGGTAGTGGATGGCCTGGCAGTGGCACTGTGGAGTGAGGAGGAGGAGTCCGGAGAGTGACGCGTTGAGGGAGGCCAGGCAGCGGGCGTGAGGTCAGAGAAAGGGCGGAAGTACCACAAGGGTACTACCGCTGAACCGCCCGCTGCCCGGCCTCCCTCAACACGTCACTCTCCGGACTCCTCCTCCTCACTCCACAGTGCCACTGCCAGGCCATCCACTACCACAGGTACTTTCCTGAAACTTTTGTATGGGGAAGCGGGCAGAGGGGGGAGCGCTAGCCCCCCCGCGATCGGGGCATGCTCCCCCCTTATGCCTGCGACCCCATAGGGCCCCCAAAAGCGGGATGTTCGGGAAGTTCTGGGTTCGGCCCGAACATGCCGAACATCTCGGCCATGTTCGGCGAACTTTCCCGAACCCGAACATCCAGGTGTTCGCCCATCACTACAGTATAAGAGTGATTTTATCTGCCAGTAAAAATGCGTGTATTGCCTGCTTTAGGTATGAAAAGATTAATTAAACAAGGGGTTTTACCCATTTATCATAAATACCTCACAACACATGAGGAGCCTTGCAAGAACCCTTTTTCATGTCCTGTTGTAATCAATGCATATGAATGACATTTATTTATACTTGTTAAAAATATCTGTACCTCTTTCTGATGTTCAAATGGATGCTACATCACATACCTTATTGATAAACATAACGGTTCTTAAAAATATAATGTTATATTACAGTTAGGTGAGGTCCATAAATATTTGGACAGAGAACTGTTTATTCTAATTTTGGTTCTGTACATTACCACAATGAATGCTAAATGTAATAACTCAGATGCAGCTGAAGTACAGACGTTCAGCTTTAAGTTAGTGGTGTGAACAAACCGATTGCATAAAAATGTGGGACAACTAAAGCATTTTTTTTTAAAAACACAATCCCTTCATTTCAGGGATACAATACAATATTAATTTCTAATACTTCATTCACCCCAGGGAATTAAAGCTGAACTTCTGCACTTTAACTGCATGTGAGTTGTCTCATATGCAAATCATTGTGGTAATGTGCAGAACCAAAATTAGAAAAAAAAGTTGTCTCTGTCCAAAGATTTATGGCAATAATTGTATATTATATGATATATCCATCAAATATTAGAGCATGAGATGACTGCACAGTGTATTCCTAGTTACCACTCTAAATACACTGTCACGTCTGACTACAGTTACAGAGTGCACAGAAAGCTCATGGTGAACTATAACTCCTAGGAATGTGTAAGGGGCTGAAAAGGACCCAAAGCATCCTTCCTAAAAATGCTTTGTAAAATAGAATTTTGCCTACTTAAAAAAGAAGGCACTTATGATTATTCAGGTTGGAGTGAGCATATGAGACGCCCCATGATGCATCACTGCTGAATATGCAAAGTATTCCTATGTTGTCCCTGATAGTTAACACCACCTCCAGAACCATTGGAATGCAATGATGTGTCAGCCTGCTAATGTTACAGAGCCATACTAACCCAATATGCATACAGACTGTTTTGGACTGGCTGATCCACATCAGTGCATGGCATAGGGCAGGCATGGGCAAACTTGGCCCTCCAGCTGTTAAGGAACTACAAGTCCCACAATGCATTTGCCTTTATGAGGCATGACTGTGGCTGTCAGACTCCTGCAATGCATTGTGGGACTTGTAGTTCCTTAACAGCTGGAGGGCCAAGTTTGCCCATGCCTGGCATAGAGTAACATGATTTGTATATTTAGCAGACATGCTAGTGGGACACCTCAAATGGGAAGCGGACGTTAGGTTGCGCACCCCCTGGTACCTGCTACCATCACTGTGCACTTCAGATCTGATAAGTACATGGACTGATACTGTATCTTCATGTGAATGCTATGCATGTTTGTTATGCTAAATTGTAGTAGTACTTTCTCTGAACCATACATAGCTTTTTAGTATCAGACCTTTCTTCTCTTAAAGGTGGCCACACACGATACAATAAAATGATCAGATTTTACGGGAATTCGATAAAAACGATTGGATCTCCCGGGGAAAAAAAAAAAAAAAAAAAAAAAAAAAAAAAAAAAAAAAAAAAATCGAAAGCTTTTTTTGCCATTTGACTGAAAAATCAGATCGGATTTCCCGTTTTCTTCGATTTTTATCAATCCGGAATGCCAGGTATTTTTCTTCAATCTTTCTAAAGATTGTATGGTGTGTGTTAGGTTGTCAATTTATTAACCACCCTGGCGTTATATTAAAATCGCCAGGGTGGCGTGCGGACAGTTTTTTAATTTATTTTTTATTTCTGAATCCTTGTAGCTAACTTAAAGTTAGCTACATGATTCACCACTATAGGGGGCGCATCTGCCCATCTAGTCCGATCGCCGCCGGCTTTCACAGCAAGCAGAAAATCCTGTTGTAAATGGGATGTTCTGCTTGGCTTCCCTCGTCGCCATGGCGACGATTGGGATGACGTCATCGACGTCGGGGGGTGTCCGATCTAGCTCCAAAGCAGCCTGGCATTGATTGGCCAGGCTGTGCAAGGGGTCTAGGCGGGGGGGGGGGGGGGGTAGCTTCCTTACGCCGCCGCTCAGCGGCGATCGTACCCCACAAGCAGCTAGCAAAGTGTATTAAAAAAAAATTATCAAAATCGGCCCACAGGGGCCGGAGATATCCACTGCGGCGGTAATGGATGAGCTGAGCTCGTCATTACCGCTAAGGTGGTTTTAATATACACACCCTAGCAATTTTGTCAGTTTCCAATCATTTTTATCATAATTGGGGAAAAATTTAACATAGGTGTGTGGTACATTGGTCAGATTTTTTAAATGTTACAATCAGTCAGAAAAATGTATTACAATTCTTAAATTGAACAGTTATTTAAAAAATTGTATGGTGGGTGGCCGCCTTTAGACTGGATAGAATAGGGGATGCTCACCCCTCACCCTTGCAAATCTCACTTGTAGTCAGTCAGCATCTTCAGAAATGTAAAGCGTCTTCCTAGCACTATGGCGGCTGTTGAGAATAGCTACTAAACTCCAAGATGTCTATCCATGTACCTACCAGGAGCTATGGGAAGCAAAGTTATGCGACCAGAAATGCAGTGAAGCAGTGGCCTGCTGAAGAGGTCACTCCCCAACAACTGCCTTCAAGAAGGTGGCAGCTTAACAGCTGTGAAAATAGCAACAATGGCGATAATGGCGATATGGGAAGCACGGTGGCATAGTGGTTATCGCTCCCGCCTTGCGGCCCTGGGTCCCTGGTACGAATCCCAGCTAGGTCGACATCTGCAAGGAGTTTGTATGTTGTCCCAGTGTCTGTGTGGGTTTCCTCCAGGCACTCTGGTTTCCTCCCACATACAGATAAGTTAATTGGCTCCTCCCTAAATTAGCCCTAGACTATGATACATGCACTACACAACACATACATAGACATATGACTATGGTAGGGATTAGATTGTGATCTCCTCTGAGGGACAGTTAAGGATAAGACAATATACTCTGTACAGCACTGCGTAATACGTCGGCGCTATATAAATACTAAAATAATTAAATAACTGGAGAGCATCGGGACTCTTAAGAGTAAAGTGAGCAAAACCTTTTCTATCCACAGGAGTTTTTATAAGCCTACGGGTGTTAATGCAAACAACAGAAATGGCGCAAGCAAGATGATCCTGATCAGGAACAGGATATTACCTGACCAAGGTATGAAATATTGGAGCTAAACTGCTGGTGTTCAAAGCTGGTGTCCTAATTGTACACACTGCCAGGAATTTCTTTTTGAGCAAGGCTTTATTGCGTCATACCTATGAAAGCTTAATTATAACATATACATGTCCACATGTTAAGTAGTTGTACTATGCAGCATCAAAGGTAAATGCAAGCAACATGTGGCTCACAGGCCTATCGGTAACAGGAGTGTTTGGCTTGTTCAAGTCATAAGATATATTATGGTGTAGATGATCAAAGAGAAACATTACAAAATAAATTAACTTTTGTTTCTTACAGAAGTACTTCAACAATCCATAAATGAAATGTTTGTATATATGACACAGGCAAGTCCTTGCTTGGTAGTCAACTGAGTGCAAGAATTTGGTCAAAAGGTATTACACTGCCTGGCAGAGCATAAACTGCAACAGAGAATGTGTGCTCCATTGTTAGTGGCTGAATATTTTAAGCAGCTGTCTAGTAATAGAGCAACTGTATCTAATGTTATGCTCGTCAACACCTTCCCCACAACTCATCAGTAAAAGTTTAAAACAGACCTGAACTATTGCACAGGACAGAAGAAAAACAGAGCAATGCACCCTGTATGTATTTAGAGAGAAGAGCGTGTCTAATACCAGCTCATTTGTGACTAATCACAACTGTAATTTGATCTATGAGCTGTGCCAGCTGTCTGCCTCGCAGAGCAGCTAATTTGTAAGCACAGGAGGTTAACCCTATGTCTGCTTACATGAAAGCAGGAAGTAGACACACTGCAGATTTATTACAGGATTTGTATCAGCTGCAACAAAGAAATGTTTTTTCTTTAAAGGTTATTATGCTGTTAATTAACTTAAAATAAAATATGTCAGTATTGTTCCACCCCAAAACGTTTCTGCACTTTCCAGTCGATCACTGCGGATAGCACATCTCTGTGCTATTCTTGGACACTCAGCATCTTAGATTGCAGTCTCTTTACTCTGGTTTTTACACTGATAGCTATACATTCGTGCCTCTGAGGAAGCTGCTTTTGGCCATGAAACAAGTGTCAGGCAGCTTAAGGTTCTGTATAGGGGATCTTTGTATGAACTGTCTACATTTCACTACTGCAATCAAGAAGGTTTTGCACTATTGAACAATAAAGACTGATGCTGTTCCTATTAAAACCCCTATATACCTAGGGCTATTATGCTGTTGCTTATCTTTTAGAGCAAAGAGGAAGTTCTTCTGAGTTCAGGTCTGCTTTAAACCCTCAAACGATCCCTCATCTACCTACCTAGGGCGGGATGCTCCTCTCTGCACCATTATCCAAACTGACTGCAACAAAGGTGTTTTTTTTTGTTGTTTTTTACCTGCCCTGTAAGACAGGAGCAGTTTTTCAGTATTCTCTAGACTACAAAGTCTCCACAAATGTTCACAATTATTACAGAGAAGAAATTATATTGAGCCGGTCACTGAGTTCATCATCCGCATCATCCGCAGCAACACAGAATTCCCAGGGAGGGGAAATGCTGCATACTTATGTCTGCACGTTGGTAGTTAGTGGTTTTAAAGAACATGTGATTTTGAGTCGAAAGTTAAAAGTTTAGCTGAACAAAATAAAATGAACTTGAAGTAAAGTGAGCCAAAAGACGGATTAATATTGTTTGTTTTTTTTATCTACAGACACATCAGTTATAATGACACCGTAAGCATGGTCATGTAGCTGTGACATTTCCAGTAGCTGCATTCATTATTTTGCTATTGTATGTCATCTTCAAGTGTATTTTGTATATGTATGTTTTAGCTGAGAAAGTAATTTGTGTTTATTGTACTGTGATTCAAAGAGGAAAAAAAACGAATATTTGATGAATTGCTCTCAAGGCTAGGAAGTAGTTATGTCTCATTGAATCCCTACTTCAGACTCACATTTTTTTTTTTATATACATCTGATGATGCATTCTCATTGATTAGTAAAACAAAGCTTTCAGGGTCACACACACACACGGTCACACACACGGACACACGGACACACACACACGGACACACACACGGACACACACACGGACACACACACGGACACACACACGGACACACACCTTCCCTAATAGATTCATAGAATGATTACCTAAACTAAAAAATAAAATTGCTCTCATTCCAGACAAAACAAGGTGCTAAGAGGTACACATGGCTTATGTGGGCACGTGTGTGATGTCACACGTGTCCAGGTTACACCTGCAACTATGTGGGGGCGTGTGTATTTGAGGTGGGGTTTTGTCGCTTTCGTTGCTCGTCCAGACGTTGCATGCAGTTACCAGTGCCCACCCAATAGAGCACGTCAGCCTGACACCTTACAGCATGTCCGATCGATACTTGCAACCAATTTTGGCCCGAAATTGGACGCATCCAATTTGGTCATGGTAAGTGAATCGGAATGTCAATTGGCTACCAAGTCACCTGCTGCATGGCCACCTTTAGTTCTTCATCAATCTTTCCACAATTCCACTGAACGTTAGTCAAAGACCTAAATGTAAATCCATCTGATTCAACGGATTAAATTCAAACTCCAGGAAAATCATGGTTTCGCTTGGGTATTGTGGAAAGGGATTATTATTGCACGTTTATTATTTATGGGATTTTATGGTTCTCTTTGTGCCTATATGTAGGAATGTCTCAGACTTCCTGTTTGAAAGAAGGTAAATCTCTTAAACAGACTCAGCATGAAACAAAGCCTTTTGTTGTAGAGGGGAAACAGTAAAGAGATTTCAGTCCTGTCTTTATTGCTTTCCCTCATTTCCTGTTCCTGGGTTTACCAGCATGCATGTCAAAGGAAAACCCCATGAGGAGTCAATGGATTGTGCATTAACCAGGAACAACATTAGTAATTATTCCTTTTAAATCCTTTTGTTTTTCAGACGTTACTAACTGTGCAAACCTGAAGTGATCAAATAAACTACAGTCTTTCTGTACCTCCGTTCAGCTCACTGTTCAGTGCTGTGTTCTGGTGTAGCTTTTCGAACTGCTGAGTAGTTTGGAGGATGAGTGCATCCCTACTCGCCATGAGTGAATCCAGAATGCACATGCCCATTAGGAAAGAGCTTGTCTTCTGAACCACTCATAAACAGGACTACTTCCGAAGAGCTCTTCAACTCAGTGGGTCGAATAGCTGCAGCAGAGCAAATTGCTACAATAATGGGAAGGCTCTATGCTGTCCAGAGCCTTCTCTCCTGTTAATATATAAGGGTAGCACTCCAGAACAGAGTGCCAGTGACAAGAGGCAGTGCAAAAACCACAGAGAAATGCAACTTTTTACATTCTTCTGTATATATCTCCATCTACCATATATCTCGTAATATTGTTTTTAGTATGTGATGTATAGGAATTCTTGTTTCTATTGCCATTGATGTAAGATTCTTCCCTTTATCCCAGACCTGCCATGTTCTTGCATCTTACAGATGTACCGTCCTTTGCTTTATTTTGCACTCGGAGTAGCCACAGCCTAATTTAAAAGCTGCATGGTTTGAAGGCCAGTCCTTTTACCAAAGCCTTTTACACACTGACTGAAGAAAACAGGCCTTTTCCCGACCTTAACTATGCCTGCAAATGGCAGTACAAATTATACAATTGATTACAATTGTCATGTTCATCATCTGACAAACATGATTTGAAATGTGGTTGGCTCTCTGGAAACATTGTTTTATAACACTTACATTAGAGCAAGGAAGAAAGACAATTGTAAGTGGGTGTGATGAGTACAGTTGCTTCCGGCATGACCTATGGTAGTTTGGGAATAGAAATTCTGAACATATTCAACCACAAAAAAGAAGAGTATCCCAGGCGGTTGCAGCAGTGGACTCAAGGTGTATATAGTATTACAATCCACCCCCCCCCCTCCCCCTCCATCCCAGTCACAGGTTTGCTTTATGAAGGCAAACCTCAATGGGAGTACGGGTACCTGCAGGCAGTTGAAACACTTGATAACCAGAACAATTGTTTTTGACTGTCAATCAGGTGTATGAACAGGTATGCCCGATCCTCTGCCCCATCACAGATGAATGACAAGCTGACCACAACTACCTTAATTTTTCTCTCTCAATTACTTTGCCTTTGGACACGAGTGCCTGCTAGAGACAGGCTAGGGACAGCTGCTGCAGACTTGTTCTCCTAGGGAAGGATTAGTTAGGCTCTTGGCTTGCTCCTGGCTGATTGTAATTGCTAAAATAGCACCCCTCAACAGCTCTTTTGAGAGCTAATGTTTTCCAGATGTTTTTTTTGTGTGTGTTGCTCACTGACATTATACAGCCCTATCTGTTGCAGCTGGACCTTGGTATTGGATTAAAACCCTTGTATTTCAACTGCTGCTGAGTCGTTGGTTGTTAAGCCTAAGCTCTAGATCCACCTGGATTTGAGGTGGTTTGAATTTGGTGAGCGTGCAATTCTTAAGGGTATATCGTGGATTATTGGCACTTGCAGTGGAGCACTGATGGAGCACTTTGGCACTTTTTGGGTGTTTAATCATGTTATTGTAACAGTAATACACTATGTGCAGTTTTGCTTGATTTTACAGGTGGCATGTTATGAGAAGAGGGACTTGACAGACAGCGAACACTCTTAGTTTTTTATACATATATACCTTCAATACAGTGTGCGGAGTAAATTTAGTGGGCGCAGCTTGTAATAATATTACCTGTGAACAAAACATCGCCATGACATCCAGAAACTTCCAGAATGTAACTATAGCTCAGTTGTAGTAATAGCTCTTTGCTGCATACCGATGGATGAAGGTCCCCTCAGACATAGGTTACGTCTTCATTGCAGCCCAATCTGCCCACACAACGGACAGACGCCGTTTCAAACGGATTAACCGTTCTTTGTCAAGTGATAGCGTGCTGTCCGAGAAGTACAAGCATGGGTGCGTGTGACGTCACAGGCGCAACCGTTATGCTGGCAAGCACATGGGGCTCATGTTTGTGGATGGAGCACAGAGCCAGTGGAGAACACCAACAGGTAAAGTATACTTCATAGGGCACATTTCCCATGAGGGGAGAAAGCGTCAGGGGCGGCGTCACAAAGCCTATTCCCGAGAGTTTTCATGCAGAAATTGATCGGGAATCAGCTTACAGTATATGGGCAGGCAACAGATCTCTCTCCGATCAGATTCGATCAGAGAGAGATCTGTCTCTTGGTCGATCTGCCCATACAGCGTCTGATGTATGGGCACCTTAAGAGTCAATATACATTTTATGCAAATGTAAGCATCTTGAAAATGGACCAAATAAATGCCACAACTGCATATTTGAATAAAATTAGCATCAACTTGGAATTACTAGCATCTGAATATCCCTAAAAGCCATGCATATACAGTAGATCTCCAAATATACTGTAATACATCTTATCTTACCTACTGAACTATGTCCAGGGATACACTGTCTCAGAATGGATGAGATAGTACTTTACTTTGCAGTGCAGTTGTCACCAAACAAAATACAAGACGTTAAACGCCCCACCCCACACAAAACTACACAAAAAACACACTATTGCTCCCAAAGCAAAGGAGGAAGTTACTAGAACTAAAGCATCCATAGCAACATTGCTACAACAAGAATTGCTCATATCCTTACTTTACATATGCGTTTTATAAAAGGCACAGGGTCATCATAAAAAATGAGAAGTATTGATTAGTATATGACTGTATGGTAATCTTGTACCAGCAATGTACTACAGAAGATGATTAGTTATGCAGGATTGTTGGACCCCTTTTACTTGTAAAATCATGCTGCAGCACCCATAAATGCAATGCTGAATAGTGTGTATTGCTCAGGACGGCTACATGTGTGAACAAGCTCAAAAGCTGTGTATATACCTGTGATAAAATGTCACCAAAAAATATTTTTCATAACAGAGCACATATGTGCTGCTTGCCTTCATGCTATGCAATCCATCCTGTTCTCTGAATTCGAGAAGAGGAACAATGAGCAGCAGGCGTCTGACAGCACCTTGGAGCAGGAACCAAAACAGCTATTGGACGAGTTGTATGGGGCATATCTGTACTCATACCAGATTTTCCCCACAATACTATGATTGATTGTTTCAGGCAAGAAAAATCTAGTGTGTGAACATAGCATGTGAAAACTTCCCACCACTAGTCTAGTTTAGGGGACCAAGCGGGAAACCTCATTGGAAACTCTTCTATCACAGCACCGTCAACAGCATGAAGTGTTGTGATTGGCCGAATAGTGTAGGTGTAGTTTACTACAACCTATCTGAAACCTAGCAGTCAGAGGGTGCTGTCCACCCAATCTCATTAACGGAATTTCCCTATGAGGTTTTCTATTACAGCTACTGAAATGGCCAATATAAATGTACTTTCACCCTCACCCAGAGCCTTATCACTAGTGATGGTCAATTACATGCAATAATTCCTACTTGCATGCAAATTTAATGTAAATTGTATGCAGCCTGGCATTGGGCAATAAAAATAAGAAGGACTTACTTGCAAGCTGGAATGACTCACCGGTACATCCAATTGACCAGATATACTTATCACAGGATTGCACAGACATGGAGCTGCACTGCTCTCCACTCCGGCTGTGCAGAAGGATTCACTCAGATTTATAGACCGGAGACAATAAAACGGTTTGAAATTATCTGACTGGCTGATGTGACAGCTGCTCTGATCCTGAAAAGCAAACAGCAGCCAACACACCCCAGCCCCTATCCCCCTTCCTAGATGCAGCTCCCTGTGACAAAACAGGATACTATGTAGCCATGTAATGGCTGCTTTCCAGAACTGTGACATAGGGGAACTGTGATTTTTACACAGATGACATTACTTTCAGACAAAAACAAAGGCCAGAGACAGCAGAAATATGAGCAGTCCTGACTAGCAGAGGGACAGCTGCTGTAGCAATAAATATTGGCCTTGAGTAGGAACACCACCAGGACTGCACCTCAGGCTGCTGTGGGAAGAAGCTGGATACAGTTTGTTCAGAGGTAGGGTCATGTGACCCCTTAAATTTGAGGACCTTATGAGTATGAGGGGGTTAAATGAGTATGAGAGGGTTAAGGGCACCCAGTCTGTACAGAACATACGAGTCAGAAATAATACAAGAATAAAAATCCCAGAAATAGTCTTTAGGTGAACAGAGATTAGTAATAAACTAGTGTTTATCCTTAAAGGATACCCGAGGTGAACAGACTTGTACAGATACTAGCTACAGGCATGTTAAGGCAGGAGTCCTTATGTCCTCTGCTTCCCCCATTCACTGCTGTCTCCCTCCATTCCTGTATAAAAGCTCCCGCAAGTCTGCAGAGTTGCACACTACTGCACAAGCGCTGGTCTGATGGCACATGTCCTTGATCGTGCTTCCGTGGCCAGGAGCGCTCTGTGCATGCACAATACGTAAAGACTCACATTGTGCATGTGCAGGGTACACCTGGCAGTGGGAGCACTTGTACAATACTGTGTAACTTGGAAGACTTACAAGGCCTTTTACACAGTCAGGAAGGGAGGGGGACAGCAGTGAATGGGGGGAGGGATAGCATGCGGACTCCTGCCCATACATGCCTGTAGCCTGTATTTGTATTGGTCAGTTAACCTTGGGTATCCTTTAAAAGGACAAATGAAGCATGAGAGATATGGAGGCTGCCATATGTATTTCCTTTTAAGCAATACCAGTTACCTGGCTATCCTGCTGATCCTCTAACACTTTATAGACCATGAACAAGCATATGCAATTCAGGTGTTCCTGACATTATTGTCAGACCAGATTGGAATAGCTGCATGCTTGTTTCAGATGTGAGAATCAGACACTACAGCAACAAAATCAATCAGCAGGGCTGTCAGGCAACTGGTATTGTCTAAAGAGGATTTGTAACGTCAAAAGATCCCCTGGGGGGTACTCACCTCGGGTGGGGGAAGCCTCCGGATCCTAATGAGGCTTCCCACGCCGTCCTCCGTCCCTCAGGGGTCTCCCTGCAGCCCTCCGAGAAAGATGACGTCAATATTTACCTTCCTGGCTCCTGCGCAGGCGCTCTGACGGCTGTCGGCTCCGAACTACACGGAAATACCCGTTCGCCGTCGGGTCTGCTCTACCCGTTCGCCGTCGGCGCCTGCGCAGTAGAGCGGACCCGACTGAGATCGGGTATTTCCGTGTAGTTCGGAGTCGAGAGCCGTCAGAGCGCCCCCGCTGGAGCCTGCAAAGGTAAATATTGAACTGACAGTCGGGTCTGAAGCCGGCTGTTCGGAGGGCTGCAGCGAGACCCCCGTGGGACAGAGGACGGCGTGGGAAGCCTCATTAGGATCCGGAGGCTTCCCCCACCCGAGGTGAGTACCCCCCAGGGGATCTTTTTGATGTTACAGAGTCTCTTTAAAAGGAAATAAATATGGCAGCCTTTATAGTCTTCTCACTACAGTTGTCCTTTAAGATAAAATGACATTCATGCATTACATGGCTAGATATTTTATACCACCTAACGCTTCTCCGTTTCTAACTGAAAAATAAGCTAAAATGTTGCAGCTTACTCAGTGGACATGTGCTACTAAGGGCAACAATGGCCGATTCTTGAAACCTGTGAATGATGACAATCTTGTCCATCTGCCCCTAATGATACTGGACAGTTGGGTGTAAAATTGGCAAGTTCAGTGATGAAAGCAGCAACTGTGATGATGGCCCAATACTGTGAGAGAGTGAAGTGCAGCCTGAGTGCGCACAGGACAAAGAACAGATGTAGGATGTTACACCAGGGTGGTGCTGGAGCAAAGATCAGCAGGAGGTCTACACAGCTGTCACACAACAAGATGTCTCTTTACAAAGTTTAGAGAATCTCAGCCTTATAGAAGGTCAGGATTTCCCCTGTTGCTCTTTCATATCAGTGTCAAAACAATTCAGGCTGCTCATCAAAACTAGCATACTAATTTTTCCACATGTAACTTACCCCATCTGCACATCAACCAGAAAAATAAAGCTTTGTTTACTGTATTTCTTATTTGACAAACAGCACAAATACCAATACCCTATCAAATTTATTCTAGGAGTCAAAGTAAGTACATCAACACTAAGGCCCCGTTCACACTTGCGTTTCTCTGCCAAACGGACCGGATGACCTGACTGGATCGGAACCGTACGGTTCCGATCCGGATCCGGTCAGGTTGCATCAGGTGTACATCAGGATGCGATCCGGATCCGTTTGGCAAAAAGAGAGTAGAAATAAATACAATTTTTGGGGTCTGGGAGGTCAGCAGAAGGTGCACCTGTGTAATCAGGTCCTCCGCTGTATAGGCCTCACCTCCACCTACGACATACTGCCAACAGCTCCAGCATGATAAAAGTCACTGTGTCCCCATCCAAAATTGCCGCTAGAATACGCATAGGAAGTGGGGTAGAACGTCAGGTGTTTGTAGCCAGTGTGTTCTGTGCTTCCGTTTCCCATTGGTTTTCTGATTCCGGATGGTGCAGTCAGGCTCCGCTCCAGGTGCGTCGGCCGGATGAGCCGGACCAAAAAAATGTTGGAAAAGTGTCCGGAGTCGTACGTTCCGTTTATACAGTATACGGTCCGGATCCGGCCCGGCAGATCCGGACAGGGTACGCTAACGTGAACCGGGCCTAAGGCTATGTTCACATTATAAATTGATTGCCAGCGCTACTTCAGGCGCTGAGCAATTTTTAAAATTGTCTATCCCTACGCTTTTATAAGCGCTTTTGCAGTAACATTTTCTTTTTCATTTCTGGTCGTCAGTGAGAAAGTGAACACTTTCCCCCGGAAATGAATAAATACAATGTATTCATGAAAGCGCTGGGGTAATTGCTATACAAAGCGCTTTTTCAAGTGCTTTGCAATTTACCTATACCTTCCATTATAGCCAAGTCACCACGAAAATGGTACAGGCAGCACTTTGGGCAAGCGGATCGCAATCGAACCGCTCATATGTGAACACTCTCATAGGGATTTATTGCACAAGCGTTTTTAGGGCCATTTTAAACATCGCCGGAGCTTAAAAAAATCCGAAAACGCTCAAGGTGTGAACAAGCCCTTACATCTGTTCTCTAAAATTATTATTATTATTTTTTACTAAAGAGTTTGTTTCCATTTCTTTGGCATTTTAGCATGCATTTACAGACACGTTTTGCCTGGTGGGAAGAATTTTCTGGATTATCTATACTTTGCAATCATATGATAGAAATCAGTATGAAAAGTATATTGTGTTTGCATTCATCAAAATCAATTTATTTGGCCAAGTAAGTGTGCACTTTCAAGGCATTTGATTCGGCAGTCATCCCCATGATGATGATGAGTTTTCTTGAAACACTACAAAGAAAGTGATCCCTGACTCATTTTATACCTTTAGATTCAGTCATAGTTGTAATCATGTGATTTGTGCCTAAAAGCAAGACACAGCAAGAAGTAGAAAATCATGATGCCTCTGGCAAAAGTTTACACACACACAGATTCAACTGCAAAACACTCATCCCAGAAGCCAACAGCCAGTCATATACAGTTTGGCCACCATATGCCCTCACAAGAGTGTACAAGTCAACAAGATTCCCTCACCTACAGGAGGGGTGATCACCAGGACAACCTTTTTTTTCCTCCATAGCAATGACTGCATATCGCCATGTCACCCCAAGAGGAAATGGAGAATGATGTTAAAGGTGTCCACTGTTAAAGCAAGGCAAGCAGGAGAAGAATACTAAATGCAATGTGCACAGAGACAGGTACTCATCGTAATACCTACTTTCCTGTACCACTCTCCAGGACTGTCACTGGAGATTACTGAGGTGAGTGATGGAGGGGGACTCTGTGTCGAATGTATGGAATAGTGTGTAAGCAATTGGTACCCCTCCAACACTGGCTCAACCAGTACAACTCAAGAATGAATGTCATAAGCCAGTAATGTAGCACTGCTATCGATCATCTTCCAGCATCAAGTAAAGTGAAGGAAGACCTTACACCAGAGACCACATGATCACAACCTTAATGCGAAATTAATGGTACTTGAAAACAAATCAAAAATTACCTTCATAACCAACTTTGCTAGAATGCACAGCTGGCAGGAACATAATAGTACGAAGGGTTTTAGGGATAGTTCACACTGGAGTGCATTTTTGTTTTTCTCCAGCGCTTTGCTGATCAGTAGCGATCGGCAAAGAGCTATGACAATGTATTTCAAAGGCAGTGTTCTGACTGTAGCATTGCAATTTTTATAAAATAGCAAACACCGTCCATGAGGCATTTTTGGAGCAATCGCAACAAGTCTGTTGTGACCCGAACAAACTCACAAAGTGCAATTGCCGAAAAATCGCAATCTCTAGGCTACTGCATTTTTGTGGCTGTAAGTGTGAACCAGCCCTTATAGAGTATACCTTCATCATTCACGGTCCCTCAAAAAAAAAAAAACACACAAACTTCTGCCCCCAATATGGGGAGAAAAGCAAACTCTATGGCCATGAATCCCTCATAACCACTGCAAGTGTCAACTTGCATATTTCACATCTGAAATTTCTGGGTTTTGGATTATATGTGGGTGATACTGAGCAGCACAATCGAGCCAAAAAGTAGAGGGCCCAATGCACATGTACAGGACATACCAATATCAACCATGTGCATTCCAAAATATTCTTACAGGTTATTGAATTGGGACACACCTTTTCAGCACCTGCCCTTGTCTAATGTCCCTGAGAGATGAGCACAGATTCATTTGAGTGTGAGAATAAACAAGAAGTTCTAGGTCTAAAGGCAAGGGAGGCGTGTGCGATTCCTCTGGTCTCCAAAATGTTAAATACAGTAAGGTCTTTTTGAGTGCGTATTGTGGGCGGTGCTGCTAATAATAAAATATTGTTAATGAATATTACCAATGTTACTATGCACTACCCGGCGCTTGTCCTCACCTTAACCCTTCAGCCTACGTGCCTATCTCTAACCTCCACACCTAATGCCTAACCCTAACCTTTCCCCGTAAGTGCCTAAAAAGAGTGCCCACTACCTAATGACCTACATTAACCCCTACCGTATGTGCCCAACCTTCATGCCCCCAGTAATGCCTACCATTAACTCAGAAATCTGGCGCCCAAACGATCGATAGCTGTAGCCAATTGTCTACAACCATTTAATACTATGTAGTAGCGTATCGGCTACTAACTGCATCATGCGCCCAAATGACCAACTGTGTGCCCCCTAAACCTCTGAAGATTAACACAAGCATTCATTAGAGGTCTGCTGATCGAGGCACCTAAATAAACTGATCTGAGATTTTTTTTTTTTAACCCAAAGCTGTGAGGACCATGAACATTTGGAGCTAGTCTACTTTAGAGTACCCAGCAGGAAACCTCCAACAGCTCTCCAATCACACTTACAGCACAAAGCGTTGTGACTGGGCAAATAGTGTGGGCGTAGTTTACTACAACCTATTGGAAAACTAGCAGTTTGAGAGGGTGCTGTCCACCCAATCACAGCTGAATACTGAGGTTTCCTGCTAGGTCCCCTAAACTAGACTAGCTCCAACATTTTTGGAAAAACTGTAACACTGGTGAAAATGATATGGAATATTTCATTCAATATAAATTGGGTTGTGATATTTTAATTAAAAGATGAAATTGGCTCTACCAATTTCAAGTGTAATATATATTAATGACACAGTTTGTATATTGTGTACATAAAGCACTGCTATACTGAACACAAATGAAAAGGAAAAAAATAGAGATGACATGAAAATCTTATTTACATAAGACAGCCAAAGACAAACACTGATATTAGTAGGTGCATCTTGCTGTGTAAAAAAAAATAAAGAAACCTAAAGCCCATAAGATAGTAATTTGCAACTTGTGTCTCCTGAGAGGTTTATCATAATTACATTTGTATAAGCTACAAATTAAAACTTGCAACAATGCAACTTTCTCATTGCATGATTGTTCAAGCTGTATAACAACACTAAAGTAACATTTTATGAATAGATGAAGTAGCAAGTGATGACTGATACACTGTAGCAGTTGTGTTGCCCCCAGCTGTAAAGTGACTGGTTGGCAGTAATCCTATCAGAAAGACTGTCAGTGTGTGGCTCTCCATTGTACCTGTACATGTCAGCATCCTTCCAAGTGGGATGTGAGTGTAATAGAAAGGTGTTCAATATGGATCATAGTCCATTCCACAGAGCAGCCTATGCCCCATGTCTATGCCAAGCTGACCTGTGCCCCCCAAGCCTGCTATACTTGTGTGCCAGGCAGCCAGCAGGGGAGCAGAGAGCAGGGCTGCCCTCCATGTGGTCCCCTCACCCCTTCCCATCACCACTTCGCTGCTCTCATCTTGGTTGTGCCTGGCATCCCTACAGGGGGGTATGATCTGCACCGGGCCAGTATCAGACAAAAGAACAGCGAATCCCTTTCTATCTCCCCTCCTCCCCCTTTCTCTCCTCCTCTTCCACACCATCCTTCCTTCCTCACCTCCGGTCCCGTCCGAGTTCTCGTTCAGGCTACCCGAGGAGTCGTGGTGAGTGCCCACACACCCTCCCATGGGTGCCGGCGGGGGCAGCCTCGGCCGTTATCTCTCTCTAGCCTTCTCACGGGCGGGCGCGCTCACGCTGCGCGGCACCGAGCGCTGGGACGAGGAGGGCAAAGGAGAAGAGCTCGGGAGCGCGCAGCTGACGTCACAGAAGCTCCACTCCCCATCAGAATGGAGACGGTAGCAGCGGCCTCCTCCTGCTGTGTGGATGACGTCGCAGGCGGCTCTGATTCCCTTGTAGTTATTGAACAGAAACTGTGCCTGTCTGTGTTTCCACTATTCCCATTGGATGTGTTGGAAGGATGGGTCCCAGCATGTGCTTTCACTTCTGCCAAGACCACTGCTCATTCCACCTCAGCTGGTGTATTTCATCAGTTTTCAAGTCTAGTCTGTACAGGCAAAATAATAAATGAATGTAATGACTGCTACCCCCCCTCCCTCCCAGCACCAGTACAGGCTTAACTTTTTAAAATTGTAAGGAAATACCTTTATTTTGTGAATAGCATCAGTGGACACATAACTGACATTGCTCTCTATAGTCCTAAAATGATGGGCATGCACTTAGCATACTATAGAGTCCAAACTCCACCCTCATTTTTTGTGAGAATAGGTAATTGAGATCTAGGTACATAGATAGCCTCCAGTTGTCTTTTTAGAAGGACAGTACCATTTCATGGACCAGTTTCCCCTGACCCTTTGTCTTCAGTAGTTTCTCCAGAGCATAGCAATAGGGGTTGCAGGGGTAGCGACCGCATGGGGGCCAGAGGGGTCCTGAGAACCCTCCCTCAACTACAGTATTAACTCTCTATTGGTCCTGTGCTCATAATAATCACTTCTATAGATACTTTGAATAGTAATCTTTAACAAACTGTTCCCCATCCCCTTCTTGCACCTCTCACACTGTAGTTGCCGTTAGCAGGTTTTAGTATCAAATGTTATGCATAGAGTGCTTGGGGGGGCCCATTGTAAAACTTGCATCGGGGCCCACAGCTGCTTAGCTACACCACTGAGTTTTTCTTTTGTAATATTTTAGACACCTATAAAAATAATAATTTCTAACCCGTCCACTGTATTTATGTGTGCCCGTCCACCCTGGACACGCCCCCTTCTGCCTTGCTGTGATTGGCCTCCAGGATTGGTTGTGGCACTAATTGAATGGCGTATAATGGGATGACATGTGCATGTGGGTGGGATGGCGCATGCACTCCTGCCCCATGCAGCTTAGTGTGTAAATAAATTTAACAAAATAAGGCTTTATATTATATGAATTGTATGATCGTTTAGGGGCAGATTGGACATGTTGGAAATAATTGTCAGATCCTGTCAATCGGAGGGGAAATTGCATTATGTGTACTCATCATATTATTATACTGTATTGTGCGTGGCCGAGGGAGACCTTTCAGGAATTCCCTCCTTGAAAATCCTGACCTTTCCACCTGGAGACGGAGTGTTGCCCATTTGTGGAATCTAAGTGACCATGGGTGTTCACCAGAGCATCCCACAAGGGATGATGGACTTGTTGCGGCCTAGTGTTTACCAGGTCACACCTAGGATAACTCCGGCAAAGTGGTCTGGAGAACGGCAACACCCTAGTTAGGAGATTCCGAGTTGCAAAGGTCAGGGTAGGCGGCTTTCAGATGTGGTCAGTATCCAGGCAAGGTTCAGGGCAGGCGGCAGGAAAGAGTAGTCAGTATCCAGGCAAGGTCCAGGGCAGGTGGCAGGCAAGAGTAGTCAGTATCCAGGCAAGGTTCAGGGCAGGCGGCAGGCAAGAGTAGTCAGTATCCAAGCAAGGTTCAGGGCAGGCAGCAGGCAAGAGTAGTCAGTATTGAGGGAAGCAGATTGAGAGTAGTCAGGCAGGCCGGGTCGAGATCAGGAGAACAGGTGAAGAGCAGGGCTGGTCAGCAGACAGACAGTCACCAGGAATCAACACTAGCTGTCAGAACGAGCAGCACCTGTTACAGGGGGTGACTGGCCTTTTATACTGTGAGCACAGCAGATTGGCGCCAACGTACGCATGCCACGCGTGCGCAGATGAGAATGCAAGACTCCGCGCATGCATATGTAAAGCCGCGTTCGGTCACACGCACGCATGCGCATGCCCCCAGTCACAGCCTTCATACTGCAGCCAGAGACGTGCGCACGCACGAGACAGGACGCCACTTCTGGGAATTAAGAAGGTGAGTATGACAATTATATAGTACACATATGGATGATGCTATCTATAGACTCTGCTAACTTTGTCTATATGGGGTTAGGTTCTATCCTTTGCATGTTCTCTACTATACAGTGTATGTATAGATGATGCTTTATACTGGTCCTGTGAACCTCCTCTGCTAATACATAACATGTACACTAATTTATCTGACTTAAAGAGACTGTAACACAATTTTCAGCCTTATTTCTCTGATCCTATAAGTTCCTATACCTGTTCTAATGTGGTCTGGATTACAGCAGCCTTTTCTAGTTGCACTGTCTCTGTAATATATCTAATCTTCTTTTCTTTGTCAAGCTATGTCGACCCAGGGAGGAAGGAGCTGCCTCTTTTGTAATGAATATAAGTTATGCACGCCCCCTGCAGGCTCTGTGTGCTTTGTTTACTCCTCATAGACAGTGCCTCTGCTCTCAGTTTTAGCTTTTCTGTGATGCAAGTTGTGAGGCTGAGGAGGGAGGGAGCTGCCTGTCACATGCTGAGAAACTGTGAGAATCCCAGACTGGAGTGCAGATAATTCACTATGTAATAAAAACATGTAGTATACTGTAACATTATATATATATATATATATATATATATATATATATATATATATATATATATATATATATATATATATAAATATATATATATATATATATATATATATACACACACACATATAAATATATATATATATATATATATATATATATACACACATATACATACACACATATTAGTGCATGTGTGTGTAATATATATATATATATATATATACACAAACACATCACTTCCTGGTTTCACTGCCTAAAACTGGTGATTAAAAGCCAGGATCGCAGTGGGTAGCAGCGGAGACGGCAAAGAGGGATCCAAGAGATCACAGTGACTCGATTGGTATGTTTTTTTATTGCACAAATCGGACAGTACAGATTCTCTTTAAGGCATGTTTTCGCTTGTGTTTGCTACTGTATGTGGTGCATATGTCTGGGTGCACCAGGAAATATGATCTGTGCATTTATCTATATTCTACACTGTGGATTTGGGACATGTTAGTACACTGGTGTATTATTGTAGAGATATAATTATTTACATACTAGTTGACCTAGGTCTCTTCACACGCCACCGCTGGCAGTCAGTGCATCCTGCTCCCTGGCCTGTCCTCCGGGCCCAACGGTTGACTGTACTGCGCATGTGAGCAGTACAGTCAACCGTTGGGACAGGAGGACCACAGACACACAGACAAGGAAAGAGGATGACACAGGGACAGTTAGGTTTTATTGCATAGGATGGGGACATATTGGTTTATATGATACTCGCACATGTTTGGTTTATGGTGAGTTATTTTGCATGACACTGTGGATTCATTTTCTATTGCCCTGGCCTATACTTGGTGTTGGATTTGCTATTAGATCTAGATTGAGTTTATGTGTTCATTGCATATACTGTATGCATTCTTGCAGATTGCGGTGATGCACTTCTTATGGTCCACAGTTGGTAAGAAAGATTATTTCTTATTATTACCTTTGTATCCTGATATGCACATAGATCTCTAATATGTATTGACTTATACGGTGTATATTATTTGTTTTTAACAGATGTGTTTGTATACTGTGTGCCTCTGAGGAAGCGGCCTTTGTCCGTGAAACATGTGTCAGGCAGTCTCTTTTGTGATTTGGAATCCTGAAACTGTGTCACCACGCTCTGTCTGCAACTTTGAAGATTTGTGATTGAAGAATTAAAGAGAATTTGTTCATAAAAAACCCTGTGTCTTTGCCAGTGGAATTTGCTTATTGCTACATCTTGGGGTGGAACAGAACTACTCATTTTATTGTGGTTATTACTAGATCAGCAGGACTGCCAGGCAACTGGTATAAAATATATGGCATCCTCCTCATCACTTTCACCTTGGGATCAATTTAAAGACTCTCGCTTCACTGCTGCTTTTATCTGAAATGAGCCAGTGGGGGGGGGGGGGGGGGGGGGATTGGACCCTCCCTCCAAAGTGCAAAGGTCACGTATTTCCTCTTCCTCCTTTAGTTTCTACCTGGTACCTAGTGCACAATGTTAGTTCCCCCTAAGGTATATCTGTCCAGTAGGGAACAGCCGACTGATAGCTGGTGGATTCCTGCGAAACAGCCTGTAACTTTTACAAACTTGCCCGACGCTGCTGCCGGCGGCTCCTCTAGCGGTTCCGGGCAGCGGCGGAAGCCGCTTACTGCATCCTCTGGCAGCATCCCCGACTCCCCTGTGGGTGTGAGTCGGCGCGGCGGTTCCGCCCGTGTCCACAGGCAGGCGCGCCCGATTCATAACAGCCTTTATAGGCAGGGGAGGCGGGTGTGAGGTGTGTCAGATGACATAGAGTCCGCTGACACTGGCTCATGCAGGAGCGTTGCTGAATGGCTAGAAGTTCCAGGGTGTGTGGTTTGCTACTTTACCTCAGTACTTAATTCCTGACTCGTCAGTTGTCCAGTGTCCGTTATAGCTATCAGTACGCTGAGCGCTGGACCTTCCCTTGCTATTGTGCCTAAGTCAGCTAGTTTTCAGAGCTATATATATATGCAGACACTGCCGATATATACAGTGGGTTGCAAAAGTATTCGGCCCCCTTGAAGTTTTCCACATTTTGTCATATTACTGCAACAAACATGAATCAATTTTATTGGAATTCCACATGAAAGACCAACACAAAGTGGTGTACACATGAGAAGTGGAATGAAAATCATACATAATTCCAAACATTTTTTACAAATAAATAACTGCAAAGTGGTGTGTGCATAATTATTCGGCCCCCTTTTATCTGAGTGCAGTCAGTTGCCTATAGACATTGCCTGATGAGTGCTAATGACTAAATAGAGTGCACCTGTGTGTAATATAATGTCAGTACAAATACAGATGCTCTGTGACGGCCTCAGAGGTTGTCTAAGAGAATATTGGGAGCAACAACACCGTGAAGTCCAAAGAACACACAAGACCGGTCAGGGATCAAGTTATTGAGAAATTTAAAGCAGGCTTAGGCTACAAAAAGATTTCCAAAGCCTTGAACATCCCATGGAGCACTGTTCAAGCGATTATTCAGAAATGGAAGGAGTATGGCACAACTGTACACCTACCAAGACAAGGCCATCCACCTAAACTCACAGGCCGAACAAGGAGAGCGCTGATCAGAAATGCAGTCAAGAGACCCATGGTTGACTCTGGACGAGCTGCAGAGATCTACAGCTCAGGTGGGAGACTCTGTCCATAGGACAACTATTAGTCATGCACTGTACAAAGTTGGCCTTTATGGAAGAGTGGAAGAAGAAGAAAGGCATTGTTAACAGAAAGCATAAGAAGTTCCGTTTGCAGTTTGCTACAAGCCATGTGGGGGACACAGCAACCATGTGGAAGAAGGTGCTCTGGTCAGATGAGACCAAAATGGAACTTTTTGGCCAAAATGCAAAACGCTATGTGTGGCAGAAAACTAACACTGCACATCACTCTGAATGCACCATCTCCACTGTCAAATATGGTGGTGGCAGCATCATGCTCGGGGGCTGCATCTCTTCAGCAAGGACACGGAAGCTGGTCAGAGTTGATGGGAAGATGGATGGAGCCAAATACAGGGCAAACTTGGGAGAAAACCTCTTGGAGACTGCAAAAGACTTGAGACTGGGGCGGAGGTTCACCTTCCAGCAGGACAATGACCCTAAACATAAAGCCATGGCAACAATGCGATGGTTTAAAACAAAACATATCTATGTGTTAGAATGGCCCAGTCAAAGTCCAGATCTAAATCCAATCGAGAATCTGTGGCAAGATCTGAAAACTGCTGTTCACAAATGCTGTCCATCTAATCTGACTGAGCTGGAGCTGTTTTGCAAAGAAGAATGGGCAAGGATTTCAGTCTCTAGATGTGCAAAGCTGGTAGAGACATACCCTAAAAGACTGGCAGCTGTAATTGCAGCAAAAGGTGGTTCTACAAAGTATTGACTCAGGGGGCCGAATAATTATGCACACACCACTTTGCAGTTATTTATTTGTAAAAAATGTTTGGAATGATGTATGATTTTCGATCCACTTCTCACATGTACACCACTTTGTATTGGTCTTTCACGTGGACTTCCAATAAAATTGATGCATGTTTATGGCAGTAATGTGACAAAATGTGGAAAACTTCAAGGGGGCCGAATACTTTTGCAACCCACTGTATATATATATATATATATATATATATATATATATATATATATATATATATATACACTCTATCTAGATCAGTCTTGTATATTGTATATTCTCCTGATTGTTATCGTGAGTATGACCCGGCGTGCCCCTCACTTGTTATCGTGTGTTTGACCCGGCGTGCCTCTCACTTTGATTAGTCTCATCCTTCCTGTACTACAGACATCTGATACTCGGTTTTGACCTCGGCCTGTTTACGACTCTGTCTCTGCCTTATCCTTCCTGTACTGCAGTCATCTGATACTTGGTTTAGACCTCGGCATGTTAACGACTCTGATTTTTGTCTCCCCACCAACAGAGCTCTCTGCTGGTGGGGTCTGATCGCTCCCCCAATGTTTATTTTTTTTTATATAAATATTTCTTTTATTTTTGAATAAAAATGTGTCTTTCTTATATTTTATGTGCTATCCCCTCCCTCCCCCCCCCCCCCCCCGCCAGCCAATCCCCGTGATCAGCTGTCATAGGCTTCAGGCCTTTATGTTTTATAAAGACACCCTTTGAAAAGGATTTAGATAAAGATGCTGGCCGGCCTCCCTGCTTGCTTCCCACTTTTCTTTAGCAGTTGGACAGAGCAACTGGCATTCACTAAAGGTGCTCATACATTAGAATGAATATGGGCAGATTCGACCAAGAGACAAATTTATCTCTAATCAAATCTGATTAGAGATAAATTTGTCTCAAATCGAATCTGCCCATACGCTACAGGCCGATTCCCGTCCGATTTCAGCATGAAATCATCAGGGAATCAGCTGAGCCGCCGCGTCCGCCTTTCCGCTGCCCCCAAAATGTATAAATGTATGTTGTGTAGTGCATTTATACATTACCTGTCCTGTAGCAGCTTGCCGGGTCCATCCGTCCATCTCGCCAGGTAAGCCGCATACACGCTAGCAGCGCACAGCGTCTGACGTCAGCCACTATGCACCTTCCTGACGTCAGGCATAGCGCCGCCAGCGTGTATGCAGAACCCAGCGACATGGACGGAAACCGCATGGGGCTGACATCGGACAGGTAATGTATAAATGCACTACACTACATACATTTATACATTGCAGCGGCGGGGGTTTCGTCGCTTGTTCGCAATTCGGCCGCCGTACCGCCGCGCACCCTACCAACCAATCTCAGCCCGACATTTTCCAACATGCGTGATCGACTGTGTGGCCAATTCTGTCCCGAAATTGGTCGCTTTGCCGGTCGGGTATGCACTTGGCAGCACCAATTTTCATCCAATTCGATTATAATAATCTAATTGGATGGTCGATTGATTGGTTGGTCGCCTAGTGTATGGCTCCCTTAAGGGCTTTTAAAAATAAAGCAAACCCCGCGAATCCCCCATGGGGTGATGGGCTAGTCCAAAACCTTTTAGTCCTGTCATATTTCTACTACCTTCTGAAAGTGACACCAATTTGGGGAAAAGTGATTAACCACTTGAGGACCGTGGGCTTTACCCCCCTTAAGGACCGGCCACTTTTTTTCCATTCAGACCACTGCAGCTTTCACGGTTTATTGCTCGCTCATACAACCTACCACCTAAATGAATTTTGGCTTCTTTTCTTGTCACTAATAAAGCTTTCTTTTGGTGCTATTTGATGGCTGCTGCGATTTTTACTTTTTATTATATTCATCAAAAAAGACATGAATTTTGGCAAAAAAATGATTTTTTTAACTTTCTGTGCTGACATTTTTCAAATAAAGTAAAATTTCTGTATACATGCAGCGCGAAAAATGTGGACAAACATGTTTTTGATTAAAAAAAACCATTCAGTGTATATTTATTGGTTTGGGTAAAAGTTATAGCGTTTACAAACTATGGTGCAAAAAGTGAATTTTTTTATGGTGCAACAAGTTAGCGGAAATTGATTTGGTATTGTTTTTTTTCACAAAGTGTCACTTTCCGCTAACTTGTGACAAACAATAAAATCTTCTATGAACTCACCATAGTCCTAACAAAATACCTTGGGGTGTCTTCTTTCTAAAATGGGGTCATTTGTCGGGTTCCTATACTGCCCTGGCATTTTAGGGGCCCTAAACCATGAGGAGTAGTCTGGAAATCAAATGCCGCAAAATGACCTGTGAAATCCTAAAGGTACTCATTGGACTTTGGGCCCCTTAGCACAGTTAGGGTGTAAAAAAGTGCCACACATGTGGTACCGCCGTACTCAGGAGAAGTAGTATAATGTGTTTTGGGGTGTATTTTTACACATACCCATGCTGGGTGGGAGAAATATCTCTGTAAATGACAATCTTTTGATTTTTTTTACACACAATTGTCCATTTACAGAGATATTTCTCCCACCCAGCATGGGTATGTGTAAAAATACACCCCAAAACACATTGTACTACTTCTCCCGAGTACGGCGATACCACATGTGTGGCACTTTTTTGCACCCTAATTGCGCTAAGGGGCCCAAAGTCCAATGAGCACCTTTAGGATTTCACAGGTCATTTTTGTTTCAAGACTACTCCTCACGGTTTAGGGCCTCTAAAATGCCAGGGCAGTATAGGAACCCCACTAATGACCCCATTTTAGAAAGAAGACACCCCAAGGTATTCCGTTAGGAGTATGGTGAGTTCATAGAAGATTTTATTTTTGTCACAAGTTAGCGGAAATTGATTTTAATTGGTTTTTTTTCACAAAGTGTCATTTTCCGCTAACTTGTGACAAAAAATAAAATCTTCTATGAAATCACCATACTCCTAAAGGAATACCTTTGGGTGTCTTCTTTCTAGAATGGGGTCATTTGTGGGGTTCCTATACTGCCCTGGCATTTTAGGGGCCCTAAACCGTGAAGAGTAGTCTTGAAACCAACAATGTCGCAAAATGACCTGTGAAATCCTAAAGGTACTCATTGGACTTTGGGCCCCTTAGCGCACTTAGGGTGTAAAAAAAGTGCCACACATGTGGTACCGCCGTACTCAGGAGAAGTACTATAATGTGTTTTGTGGTGTATTTTTACACATACCCATGCTGGGTGGGAGAAATATCTCTGTAAATGACAATCTTTTGATTTTTTTTACACACAATTGTCCATTTACAGAGAGATTTCTCCCACCCAGCATGGGTATGTGTAAAAATACACCCCAAAACACATTATACTACTTGTCCTGAGTACGGCGATACCACATGTGTGACACTTTTTTGCAGCCTAGGTGCGCTAAGGGGCCCAACGTCCTATTCACAGGTCATTTAGAGGCATTTGTTTTGTAGACTACTCCTCACGGTTTAGGGCCCCTAAAATGCCAGGGCAGTATAGGAACCCCACAAGTGACCCCATTTTAGAAAGAAGACACCCCAAGGTATTCCGTTAGGAGTATGGTGAGTTCATAGAAGATTTTATTTTTTGTCACAAGTTAGTGAAAAATGACACTTTGTGAAAAAAAACAATAAAAATCAATTTCCGCTAACTTTTGACAAAAAATAAAATCTTCTATGATCTCGTCATACACCTAACAGAATACCTTGGGGTGTCTTTTTTTCTAAAATGGGGTCACTTGTGGGGTTCCTATACCGCCCTGGCATTTTACGGGCCCAAAACCGTGAGTAGTCTGGAAACCAAATGTCTCAAAATGACTGTTCAGGGGTATAAGCATCTGAAAATTTTGATGACAGGTGGTCTATGAGGGGGCGAATTTTGTGAAACCGGTCATAAGCAGGGTGGCCTTTTAGATGACAGGTTGTATTGGGCCTGATCTGATGGATAGGAGTGCTAGGGGGTGACAGGAGGTGATTGATGGGTGTCTCATGGGGTGGTATGAGGGGAAAATAGATGCAATGAATGCACTGGGGAGGTGATCGGAAGGGGGTCTGAGGGGGATCTGAGGGTTTGGCCAAGTGATCAGGAGCCCACACGGGGCAAATTAGGGCCTGATCTGATGGGTAGGTGTGCTAGGGGGTGACAGGAGGTGATTGATGGGTATCTCAAGGTGTGATTAGAGGGGGGAATAGATGCAAGCAATGCACTGGCGAGGTGATCAGGGCTGGGGTCTGAGGGCATTCTGAGGGTATGGGCAGGTGATTGAGTGCCCTAGGGGCAGATAGGGGTCTAATCTGATGGGTAGCAGTGACAGGGGGTGATTGATGGGTAATTAGTGGGTGTTTGGAGGAGAGAACAGATGTAAACACTGCACTTGGGAGGTGATCTGATGTCGGATCTGCGGGCGATCTATTGGTGTGGGTGGGTGATCAGATTGCCCGCAAGGGGCAGGTTAGGGTCTGATTGATGAGTGGCAGTGACAGGGGGTGATTGATGGATGGCAGTGACAGGGGGTGATTGATGGGTGATCAGTGGGTTATTACAGGGAAGGACAGATGTAAATAATGCCCTGGCGAATTGATAAGGGGGATCTGAGGGCAATCTGAGCGTGTAGGCGGGTGATTGGGTGCCCGCAAGGGGCAGATTAGGGTCTGATCTGATGGGTAACAATGACAGGTGGTGATAGGGGGTGATTGATGGGTAATTAGTGGGTGTTTAGAGGAGAGAATAGATGTAAACACTGCGCTTGGGTGGTGATCTGATGTCGGATCTGCGGGCGATCTATTGGTGTGGGTGGGTGATCAGATTGCCCGCAAGGGGCAGGTTAGGGGCTGATTGATGGGTGGCAGTGACAGGGGGTGATTGATCGGTGGCAGTGACAGGGGGTGATTAATGGGTGATTGACAGGTGATCAGTGGGTTATTACAGGGAAGGACAGATGTAAATAATGCCCTGGCGAATTGATAAGGGGGGGTCTGAGGGCAATCTGAGCGTGTAGGCGGGTGATTGAGTGCCCGCAAGGGGCAGATTAGGGTCTGATCTGATGGGTAACAATGACAGGTGGTGATAGGGGGTGATTGATGGGTAATAAGTGGGTGTTTAGAGGAGAGAATAGATGTAAACACTGCGCTTGGGTGGTGATCTGATGTCGGATCTGCGGGCGATCTATTGATGTGGGTGGGTGATCAGATTGCCCGCAAGGGGCAGGTTAGGGGCTGATTGATGGGTGGCAGTGACAGGGGGTGATTGATGGGTGGCAGTGACAGGGGGTGATTGATGGGTGATTGACAGGTGATCAGTGGGTTATTACAGGGAAGGACAGATGTAAATAATGCCCTGGCGAATTGATAAGGGGGGGGTCTGAGGGCAATCTGAGCGTGTAGGCGGGTGATTGGGTGCCCGCAAGGGGCAGATTAGGGTCTGATCTGATGGGTAACAATGACAGGTGGTGATAGGGGGTGATTGATGGGTAATTAGTGGGTGTTTAGAGGAGAGAATAGATGTAAACACTGCGCTTGGGTGGTGATCTGATGTCGGATCTGCGGGCGATCTATTGGTGTGGGTGGGTGATCAGATTGCCCGCAAGGGGCAGGTTAGGGGCTGATTGATGGGTGGCAGTGACAGGGGGTGATTGATCGGTGGCAGTGACAGGGGGTGATTGATGGGTGATTGACAGGTGATCAGTGGGTTATTACAGGGAAGGACAGATGTAAATAATGCCCTGGCGAATTGATAAGGAGGGGTCTGAGGGCAATCTGAGCGTGTAGGCGGGTGATTGAGTGCCCGCAAGGGGCAGATTAGGGTCTGATCTGATGGGTAACAATGACAGGTGGTGATAGGGGGTGATTGATGGGTAATAAGTGGGTGTTTAGAGGAGAGAATAGATGTAAACACTGCGCTTGGGTGGTGATTTGATGTCGGATCTGCGGGCGATCTATTGATGTGGGTGGGTGATCAGATTGCCCGCAAGGGGCAGGTTAGGGGCTGATTGATGGGTGGCAGTGACAGGGGGTGATTGATGGGTGGCAGTGACAGGGGGTGATTGATGGGTGATTGACAGGTGATCAGTGGGTTATTACAAGGAAGGACAGATGTAAATAATGCCCTGGCGAATTGATAAGGGGGGGGGTCTGAGGGAAATCTGAGCGTGTAGGCGGGTGATTGGGTGCCCGCAAGGGGCAGATTAGGGTCTGATCTGATGGGTAACAATGACAGGTGGTGATAGGGGGTGATTGATGGGTAATTAGTGGGTGTTTAGAGGAGAGAATAGATGTAAACACTGCGCTTGGGTGGTGATCTGATGTCGGATCTGCGGGCGATCTATTGGTGTGGGTGGGTGATCAGATTGCCCGCAAGGGGCAGGTTAGAGGCTGATTGATGGGTGGCAGTGACAGGGGGTGATTGATGGGTGATTGACAGGTGATTGACAGGTGATCAGGGGGGATAGATGCATACAGTACATGGGGGGGGGGTCTGGGGAGAATCTGAGGGGTGGGGGGGTGATCAGGAGGGAGCAGGGGGGGAAGAAAAAAAAATAGCCTTGACAGATAGTGACAGGGAGTGATTGATGGGTGATTGGGTGTAAACATGGGTCTGGGGGTGGGCAGGGGGGGGTCTGAGGGGTGCTGTGGGCGATCAGGGGGCAGGGGGGGGGGAAATCAGTGTGCTTGGTGCAGACTAGGGTGGCTGCAGCCTGCCCTGGTGGTCCCTCGGACACTGGGACCACCAGGGCAGGAGGCAGCCTGTATAATACACTTTGTAAACATTACAAAGTGTATTATACACTTTGTATGCGGTGATCGTCGGTTTAACATCCCGCCGGCGCTTCCGTATAGCCGGCGGGATGTTGCAGCAGGTGAGCGGCGTCAGGAGCCGGCGGAGGATCGCGTCACGGATGACGCGATCGCTCCGCCCATGCCCTTACAAGGACCGCCGCCTCTGTGGGTGAGCTGGTCCTTGCCGGGTACACTTCCCGGCCGCCGCTGTGCGTTAGGCGGTCGGGAAGTGGTTAATGGCACAAATTTTACAATTTATGTGATAGTGGTCCTTAGAGCAGTATTATCCAACCCTGTCTTGTTTTGTGGAAATCCACAGAGGTAGTTAAAGTGGACCCAAATTAAAAATACAATATTTCAGAAATGAAATCTATTTTCTAAATTATAATAATAAATAGCAGCCTTTTTTCAGCTGCATGATGACAAATATAAAATATTTTACATTTATTGGAGGAACCCCTCCCTTCCTTTCATATTGCTGGGACAAAATCCGGCAAACTGGTGGAGTAGAAGGTGTCTGGCAAAGGAGGAATTGCTAATGGCTGCCACCTGTATAACCCTAGTTATGAAAAGAGAAGGGTGAAAAGCATGCACTGAAATGCTCATAGGATTGAAGAAGTGTTTATTTATCTTTGTATGTGTCAAAGTGGTGCAATTAAATATTTTGAATTAAAAAAATGTTTGGTTTGGGTCCGCTTTAATCAGCTCTGCTGAGACACTAATTATCTCACCTATGCATGTTTGTGGTTTCCTGCAAAACGTACTGTTGGTGGACCTTGAGGACAGGGTTGGGGAACTATGCTTTAAAGGAGTTATCAGGCAAAAAAAAAAAAATTAGTTTCACTTACCTGGGGCTTCTACCAGCTCCATGCAGCCATCCTGTGCCATCGTAGTCACTCACTGCTGCTCTGGTCCCCCTCCCTCAGCTCATTTAGTTTTCGCCGATTTCGGGGTCGGCGGGCCGCATTGCATACATTTTTATGCAAATTTTCAACGCGTAAAATTTTACGCGTTGAACCACTAACGCATAAAAATGTATGTGTTAATTTTCCTGCACCAGCGGGCATGCGTGAAAATGTATGCAATGCGGCCGCCGACCCCGAGGTCAGCAAAAACGAAACGAGCTGACGGAGGGGGACCAGAGCAGCAGTGAGTGACTACGAGGGCACAGGATGGCTGCATGGGGCTGGTAGAAGCCCCAGGTAAGTGAAACTCAATTTTTTTTTTGCCTGATGACTCCTTTAAAGGGAACCAGAGACGAAGCACCCTTGTGTATTTTACCATATATATCAGTAAGAACATTAGAGAAAACACTTACCATGCTCTCTGTTTCATCCTCACTGCTAAAAGTGTCTGTTAGCAGCTGTGATAAGAATCCCGGACTGAGCATTCAGTCTGGCTTTGCAGGGAATAATTATAGCTGAGTCATTATAGTAGAGCCACAAGGGGGCAGGCTTGGGCTTGACAACACACCAGAGAAGACAGACTCAGTCTGGCTTTGCTACGGAAAGATTATAGCTGAGTGCTCAGTCTGGGATTCTTATCAGAGGTGATAACAGTCAGATTAAACAGAGAACAATGAAACAAAGAGCAGATTAGGTGTTTACTGTCATGTTCCCACTGATGTATAAGGTAAAATACAAGAAGGTGCATCATCTCTGGTTCTCTTTTAAAGTACTGTAACCCCCCTTTGATGAGAAATAAGCAATCTCTTCAGTTCAGACCTACAAATTACTAGGATTAATGTCACACAATTTCTAAAGTTTGCTTACATTGTATAAATGAATTAAAATGCTGTAAAGCTCCACGCTGACTGGAACAGACTGTCAAAACTGGAAGTGTGTAAGCTTCCTGCCAAAAGCCTGCTGTAGATCCTGTGATGATGATATTTTAGGGGTTTTAGACTTCCTTTAGAATCTTGCGGTGTCTGCTCTCAGGGTGAACTTTCTTGGGCAGCTGAACCTGGGCATGTTGACAGTACAGGCTGATTTTAAATTAATTTAAGGTCTTTTTGAATCCCTTACCAGACTTAGAAGCTGCTACAGTCTTTGTTCTGAAGGCCTCAGACAGCTCTTTTGATCTCACCATGGTTTTTGCTCTCACCTCAACAGTCAGGTGTACACCGAACTTAGGCCTCCTTCAGATGAGCAGCTGAAAGCAGTGACTCCTTGTCAGCTGCTCTTGGGCAATGACTAAGCTCTTGTTGGTGCTCAGTATTGGCAGTGGACTACCTTCCCCCCCCCCCCTCCCCATGGAGTTACATTTGAATGCAGCCATGCTCAAGTGCAACATATTGTGGTTTCCTGTCAGGGGGTAACTCCACCGTGTGTCAGGCGTGGTGATACAACTGCTGCCAAGCAGCTGCAATTTAATTTTACCAGAACGACGCTCTTGGCTGGCAGGCAAGACGCTGAACTGCTCTACAAGCACATGGTTCAGAAAAAGGCCTAACTGAGCTCTAAATAGGGAAAACCTTCTTCAAATCTGAGTAACAAAGTTATAATCCTGTTCACCTGATGTGATACATCTGTGTGTGGTTTGAGTCATTTTAAGTGGGAATAACTGTGGGGGTGCACCGACTTATTTCTCACTACCAGAAATTGCATTTTTGTAGAATTACATTTTACAAAAAATATGATGTCTTTTCTTCAATTTTAATTGTTACGTTACATTTCTTAAATTTCCCAATAATGTTAAAACAGAGATTAACTATCCAAGAGTGCTACAAAAACACACAGGCTTTCATAGAGTGTTTTAATTGTTTCACATGACTATGTGTCAGAGCAGGATTATCCACAAGGCAAACTAGATAATAACCTGGGGCCTAGTAGCTGTCAAGGGGCCCAAATACAAGCTTCATTATTCCTCCCAACTCCAATTTGAAAGAAAGATGGGAACAGCCACGATCTTTATGGTATATTGAAGCAGGCCCGCTATCAGGGGGGTACAACTGTGACTTCCGTCACAGGCCCGGGGCGGGCCCAGGGCCCGCAGCCTCGGGGCCCCCCCAGGCATTAACCTCCTGACTGTCCTCTGCCCGCCCCCCTCCCCCAGCGGCCGCCGCTGTTAATACCTTAGCAGCGGCCGCTCTCCCCTCTCCGGCGTGTGTACTGATTCCAGCAGCATCTCCCGGGTGCTGTGTGTGAAGCGGCAGGAAGCAGGACTCGGTTCCCATAGTAACGGCGATACACTACAGGAAGCCGCTGCCCTGCTTCCTGCTGCATCACACACAGCAGCCAGGAGATGCTGCTGGAATAAGTACACGCGCCGGAGAGGGGAGAGCGGCCGCTGTTAAGGTAACAACAGCGGCGGGGACGAGCGGGGGGCACCAGCTACCCATACTGGGGCACTATACTAGCTATACTGGGGCACTATACTGGCGCGCTATACTGGGGCACTGTACTGGTGCGCTATACTGGGGCACTGTACTGGCTATACTGGGGCACTGTACTGGCTATTAGGCCTGAACGATTTTACGAAAAAATTGAATTGAGCGATTTCTGTCTGAAATTGCGATTTCGATTCGATCCACGGTTTCCTTCCAATCAAGCTTTGTTCCCCCTCTTTGCCTAGTTGTTCCCTCCTCTGTCTCTCTTTGTGCCCCCTTTGCCTCTTTATGCCTCCTCTGGGTCTCTCTTGCCCCCTTTGTGTCTCTGTGCCCGCTCTTTCTCTCTGTGTCTCTCTGTGCCTCCTCCTGTCCCCCAAGCTGCATCAGTTCTGGACATAGCTTCTAATGCACAGAATACTTCCTGTATGTCATGTGAAATACAGGAACCCGGAGTTTTGCCAAGCACACTTCTTCAAACTTCCCCCATGTGAAAATGACGTGATCGCGATAATTGCCGCTTTGACCATTCCGAAATTGTGATCTTGGTGATCATGATTTCGATTTAAATTCGATTTATCTTTCAGGCCTACTGGCTATACTGGGGCACTGTACTGGCTACACTGGGGCACTATACTGGCTATACTGGAGCACTATACTGGCTATACTGGGGCACTATACTGGCTATACTGTGGCACTATACTGGCGCGCTATACTAGGGCACTATACTGGCTATACTGGGGCACTATACTGGCTATACTGGGGCACTATACTGGCTATACTGGGGCACTATACTGGCTATACTGGGGCACTATACTAGCTATACTGGGACACTATACTGGCTATACTGGGGCACTATACTGGCTATACTGGGGCACTATACTGGCTGTACTGGGGCACTATACTAGCTATACTGGGGCACTATACTGGCTATACTGGGGCACTGTACTGGCTATACTGGGGCACTATACTGGCTATAATGGGGCACTATACTGGGGCACTACACTGGGGCACTATACTGGCTATACTGGGGCACTATACTGGCTATACTGGGGCACTATACTAGCTATACTGGGGCACTATACTGGCGCGCTATACTGGCTATACTGGGGCACGGTACTGGCTATACTGGGGCACTATACTGGCTATACTGGGGCACTATACTGGCTATACTGGGGCACTATACTGGCAATACTGGGGCACTATACTAGCTATACTGGGCACTATACTAGCTATACTGGGGCTCTATACTAGCTATACTGGGGCACTATACTGGCGCGCTATACTGGCTATACTGGGGCACTGTACTGGCTATACTGGGGTGGCTAGAGGGCGTGCACAGCAGTCTGTAGTGGGGCCCAGGCTTGATGTTGTGTGAGGGGCCCCAAAATTTCTGATGGCGGCCCTGTATTTAAATACCCCTTATCCAGGGTAAAATATATTCAATGAAGCCCTTGGAAGGCTAAATTACCTTTGTAGATCTATGCTGCCGCTGCTCCGCAGGGTCCACCCAACGTCCGCCTCTGGCCCTAGTAGTTCTCGCTTCACCTGGAAGTTCCTCAGAGCGGCACAGAGCTTTTCTGAAATGCAAGTTTCACGCTGCGCCTGTGCAGTTAAAGAAAGCGTTTGTGAAGGAGTGTTTCCTTTCTCTGTGCTAGTGCAGTTTGGAACTTGCACCTCCACAGTGCCCATTATTGTGCCGGTAGGGGGAGCTTTCTGAATTTCATATTCAACTGAAGGACTCCATCAAATATTATTATTTTATTTGCATAGTGCCAACATTTTCTGTAGTACTGTACATAGTACAAAACTAATAATCGGGAGCATAGACTTATGAGACATTCAAAACTCTGTGAATTAGGACATCCAGCAATGCAGGTACATACATTGTTGATGTGTGGTTTGAGACATCACCAATACGTTCATATGATAAATTACAACTGAATAAGAAACATCAGGAGGAGGCCCCTGCACTTGCGACCTCACAATCTAGAGGATATGAAGAAATATAAAATATGAAGACCACAGGGGACCGGAAATGGGGGTGGGGGGGCGGTGCTCAAGGACAATGAGCAGTGGCAGCACAGTTTTACAAAAGTAATCTAGCCCACCATAGTCTTCTGTCGATTTTTGGCCACAGTTCAGGGGTACTTTAAAGTTCATAGAGAAATCATTTGTTTGACTAATGTCCTGCAATGATCACTTGTGATCATTTCTGGGGACAGTCTAATGTCTTTACAGTTGTTCCTGTCAGATACCTTTTCAGCAATTCATTGTAACGATTGGTGTCAGCAAGAGGCACAAATATCTGATTAAGTGGTGATATACAGAATCACCACTAATGCAGATATGTAGAGTGAAATAGTCAGTATCTTCCTGATGGTAAATCAGCGGAAGGCTCACTAACACGGTAAGTGCCTAAAATGATCTACTCAGATCAGTGTCACACCCCGAACCTTGATTATTGGGGATCCGCAGTATCGCCAATAATACAAGGATAGACCCGATTATATAGCAATCTGCGGAATTGCTAATAATGCGGGTAGATGTAAAGCAGTGGACACACGAACAACATGGAAATAAACAAAGCAGTAAATATTCACAAAGTTGTGGAAATATCCACCACACGGCAATTCCTCAGAGGTGTGGTTACCTCTGAATAGGAACCCCGTGTGTGAGATCCCCCAAAGTGGCAGTGGAGGAATCTCGGCCTCTGGCAGTAACGGTCTGCTAGGGCCGGCGTCTCAGGGAGGCAAGCCTCAGATAATAACCCAACAGTGGGAGACGTTCCACTGAAGGGAGCAAGGTCAGACAGAAAGAGGTTCGGCAACAGTACAGGCGGCAACAGTACAGAGACGTGAGACGAGAGAATAGTCAGGAACCAAGCCAATAGTCGTTAACGGTACGGGCTGGCAGAGTACAGAATCAGGAAGCAGAAGAGAAGTCAAGACAGGCACAGAATCATACACAGAGAATCAATAACAATAATAATCTCCTAGTCTAGGTGTGAAGTCCTTGGTTTCAACACCTGGGATCTAGTCTAAGGTCTGAGTGCTGACACAGGGTATCGCAAACACAGACGAAGTGTGACTGAAAAGCACTTCCTTATATACTGCCTGGGAGAGAAGTCTCCACCCCAGGCAGCAACCAATCAGAGCAGGCTAAAATGTCAGCTGACCTCCAGGTCAGCTGACACGCTTTCTAAGAGTATAAAGGCGTGTCTGGCGTGCGGCCGCACCCCCTAGAGGCAAGATGGCAGAACCCTGGTGAACAGCATGTTGGTGAGTTTTGAGCAGAGTGCTCGGACGGGTGTGCGCAGCGGATGCGGACGAATTTCCGCATCCCGCGTTGGAAGGTCCGCTTGCCGGACTGGATGCGACCATATTTCCGCAATCCATCCGGCGTTGCAGATTTTTCGTTACAGTACCCCTCCCTCTAGGCGTGGACTCCGGACACGTCCCACCTGGCCTGTCAGGATGGAGCTCATGGAACCGTCTCCTAAGTTTATCAGCATGTAAATCACCTGCTTTGACCCAGGATCTTTCCTCTAGACCGTACCCTCTCCAATGCACCAAATACTGCACTAAAACCCTGAACTCGTCTGGAGTCCAAGATCTCCTCAACCTCCCATTCAGGCTCACCATCAACCATGACAGGGTGAGGCGGGAGGGAGTCCACCTGAACAGCTGGTTTCAGGAGTGACACATGAAAGGCTTTCCCCACCTTCAGAGAATGCGGCAACCTGACTCTGTAAATAACACGATTAACCCTTTCGGAAATTGGATATGGTCCAATATACCTGGGCCCCAGTTTCGCGGATGGCTGCCTCTTCTGTATGATGAAAGCCTTTTTTAAATTTTCTCCGACATTAGCCCAAATCCTCTTGAAAGATTCCTGCCACTCCTCCAGGACAGGGAATGGAGAGGTCGACACTGGCAAAGGAGAAAATTTGGGAGATTTCCCATTGACAATTTGAAAAGGCGCATAACCAGAGGACTCATTCCTGAGATTGTTATGTGCGAACTCAGCAAATGGTAGAAACTCCGCCCACTGGTTTTGGGCGTCCGCCACATAACATCTCAGGAACTGTTCCAAAGATTGATTGGTCCTCTCTGTCTGGCCGTTGGTCTGTGGATGGTAACCTGATGAAAAGGACAACGACATACCCATCCCCTTACAGAAGGCCCGCCAGAACCTAGAGACAAACTGGACCCCTCTGTCTGAGACAACATTCTCTGGAATGCCGTGTAATTTAAAGATATTTTGAATGAAAAGATCTGCTAGTTTTTGAGCAGTAGGGAAACCACTCAAAGGCACAAAGTGGGCCATCTTACTGAATCTGTCTGTGACCACCCATATGACAGTCTTTCCATTGGAATCTGGAAGTTCTCCCACGAAGTCCATGGAAATATGTGTCCATGGCTCCTGAGGGGAGGGCAGAGACTGCAAAGTTCCAACTGGAGCCAGTCGGGAGGGTTTGCTCCTGGCACAGACGGTACAGGTCTTAACAAATTCCTTGCAATCTTGTTGTAGAGATGGCCACCAGACCGATCTACACAACAATTCTTGGGTTCGGGTAATGCCAGGGTGTCCAGCATTCTTGTGTCCATGAAACAACTGCAGCACTTTGGGACGTAAAGTACAAGGGACATAAAGAACCCCTCTTGGTTTCCCTTCTGGGACTTCTAATTGAAAAGGACTTAAGAGGCTAGGAAGGTCTTCAACTATCTCAGTGGCTGCCAGGATGATCTCTTTCGACAGAATACTTTCTGAGGAAGGAGATGGAGCAGTTTCAGGTTCAAAACAACGAGAAAGGGCGTCCGCTTTAACGTTCTTACTCCCTGGTGTGAATGTAATTATAAAATTAAAACGGCAGAAAAAGAGAGCCCATCTAGCCTGTCTGGGGGTGAATCTTTTAGCTTTTTCAATGTACTGTAAATTTTTATGATCCGTGTACACAGTAATTACATGCTCCGCCCCCTCTAACCAGTGGCGCCACTCCTCAAAAGCAAGCTTGATGGCTAACAATTCCCTGTTTCCAACATCATAATTTCTCTGGGCAGGGGAGAATGTTCTGGAAAAAAAAGCACAGGGATGAAGCTTGCCCTGAAGTCCTGAACGTTGAGACAATACTGTTCCTACTCCAACCTCCGAGGCATCCACCTCCACTATAAATGGGTAAGCAACATCTACATGACGTAATATGGGAGCAGAACAGAATGCCTCTTTCAGAGAGGAAAATGCTACAACTGCTTCTTCTGACCAATGAGTGGCATCAGCCCCTTTTTTTGTCAAATTAGTAAGCGGAGACACCACCGAAGAGAACCCCTTGATACATTTTCTATAATAATTTGCGAATCCCAAGAATCTCTGTAGTGCTTTAAGCCCAGATGGTTGTGGCCAATCCCTTACAGCAGAGACCTTCTTGGGATCCATGGACAACCCTGATGTAGAGATAATGTAACCAAGAAAGGCAATCTCCTTTACCTCGAAAACACATTTCTCTAATTTCGCAAACAATTGATTCTCCCTGAGTCTTTGTAACACATACTTCACATGTTGGCGGTGTTCCGTGATATTTTTAGAAAATATCAAGATATCATCTAAGTAGACGATTACAAAGCGACCCAGTACCTCCCTAAAAATCTCGTTGACGAACTCCTGAAAAACTGCAGGAGCGTTACACAACCCAAAGGGCATCACCAAGTATTCGTAATGCCCCTTGGGAGTGTTGAATGCCGTCTTCCATTCATCTTCCTCCCTGATACGGATCAAATTGTAGGCCCCCCTTAGATCCAACTTAGTGAAAACAGAAGCCCCGGGAACCTGTGTAAATAAATCGTCGATTAGCGGTAGTGAATACCGATTCTTAATCGTGATCTTATTTAGACCCCTGTAGTCAATACAGGGGCGCAAACCACCATCTTTTTTCTGAACGAAAAAGAATCCCGCTCCTGCAGGAGATCTTGAAGGGCGGATGAAACCCTTCTGCAAATTTTCCTGAATGTACTCGTCCATGGCCAATTTTTCCGGGGACGAGAGGTTGTATAGGTGGCCCCTGGGTGGCATGGTTCCTGGTTTCAAATCTATTGGGCAATCAAAAGGTCTATGGGGGGGTAATTGATCTGCTGCCCTAGGACAAAAGACATCAGCATATTCCTGATATTGTGGAGGTACTCTTTCCACTTGAATCTTAGTAGAACACAAAACTACATTCTGTAAACAATGTTGTGTACAATAGGGCGACCAAGTAGTCAACTGCCCATTCCCCCAATCAAACTGAGGAGAATGTAATCGTAACCAGGGCAACCCTAGTATCACCGTAGAGGTAGACATCTTTAAAACGAAAAACTGTATGACCTCCCTGTGCAGAGCTCCCACTTGCAGCGAGAGGGGAGGTGTCTGACACAGTGGGGACTTTCCTTGCAAAGGAGTGTCATCAATCGCTGTAACATATAAATGTCTTCCTACCGGAAGTACAGGGATATTTAAACTTAAAGCAAAGCTTAAATCTAAAAAGTTAGCTGTTGACCCGGAATCTACAAATGCTGTGGTAGGAAAGTTCTGCCCTTCCCAATTTAGGGAACAGGGCAATAAAATTTTTTCTTGTTTTGGAGGTAAAACAATTCCGCTTAGGGTGGTACCCCCTACCACACCTAAGCCGAGGAGTTTCCCGACTTCCTACCACAGTTTTGTGCAATGTGGCCCTTTTCCCCGCAGTACATGCAAAGACCCTCTCTGCGTCTTCTTGACCTTTCCGCCTCCGTGAGGCGCCCGTGGCCTAACTGCATCGGCTCCTCAGTCTCAACTGCTGCCGAGCTACTGGCCCCAGAAGTCCTAGAGTACATGGGGTACCTGCCCTTCTTGTTGTACCTCAGACGCCTATCTATTTTAATAGACAGCGTAATAGCCTCATCTAGATCTTTGGGTTCCGGATGACTAACCATCACGTCAGTTACTGCTTCTGACAACCCATCTAGGTATCTATCCAAGAGTGCATATCGCTCCCATCTAGAGGACACAGCCCACTTCCTAAACTCTGACGCATACTCCTCAGCAGTACTGCGTCCTTGTCTAAGGTTTTTGAGCTTACGTTCGGCCGTGGCGGCACTATCTGGATCATCGTAGATGACCGCCATGGCCTTAAAAAACTCCTGGACAGAAGACAGAGCAGGATGCTCATCAGGTAAGCCATAAGCCCACGTCTGGGAATCTGCATGCAATAGTGTCTTGATAAGAGTGACCTTCTGAGCCTCGGTTCCCGAGGACACAGGTTTCATCTCAAAGTAAGACAGCACTCTGTGACGGAAATTCTGGAAATCTGACCTTGTGCCTGAAAATTTCTCAGGAATGTTTATTTTAGGCTCGCTAAGAGCCGGGGGAGGTAGAACGTTAAGTGGTGATTGCAACCTTTGGACAGTCTCATTTAACTGAGTAATCTGAGCCTGCTGTGCAGTTACAGTAATCTTCAGCTGTTCTAACTCTGCCCTTACAGTCTGAAGCTGGTTTATCACCCCCTCCATCTTACTTCTTTATGGTCTGTGTTTCTGTAACGATTGGTGTCAGCAAGAGGCACAAATATCTGATTAAGTGGTGATATACAGAATCACCACTAATGCAGATATGTAGAGTGAAATAGTCAGTATCTTCCTGATGGTAAATCAGCGGAAGGCTCACTAACACGGTAAGTGCCTAAAATGATCTACTCAGACCAGTGTCACACCCCGAACCTTGATTATTGGGGATCCGCAGTATCGCCAATAATACAAGGATAAACCCGATTATATAGCAATCTGCGGAATTGCTAATAATGCGGGTAGATGTAAAGCAGTGGACACACGAACAACATGGAAATAAACAAAGCAGTAAATATTCACAAAGTTGTGGAAATATCCACCACACGGCAATTCCTCAGAGGTGTGGTTACCTCTGAATGGGAACCCTGTGTGTGAGATCCCCCAAAGTGGCAGTGGAGGAATCTCGGCCTCTGGCAGTAACGGTCTGCTAGGGCCGGCGTCTCAGGAAGGCAAGCCTCAGATAATAACCCAACAGTGGGAGACGTTCCACTGTAGGGAGCAAGGTCAGACAGAAAGAGGTTCGGCAACAGTACAGGCGGCAACAGTACAGAGACGTGAGACGAGAGAATAGTCAGGAACCAAGCCAATAGTCGTTAACGGTACGGGCTGGCAGAGTACAGAATCAGGAAGCAGAAGAGAAGTCAAGACAGGCACAGAATCATACACAGAGAATCAATAACAATAATAATCTCCTAGTCTAGGTGTGAAGTCCTTGGTTTCAACACCTGGGATCTAGTCTAAGGTCTGAGTGCTGACACAGGGTATCGCAAACACAGACGAAGTGTGACTGAAAAGCACTTCCTTATATACTGCCTGGGAGAGAAGTCTCCACCCCAGGCAGCAACCAATCAGAGCAGGCTAAAATGTCAGCTGACCTCCAGGTCAGCTGACACGCTTTCTAAGAGTATAAAGGCGTGTCTGGCGTGCGGCCGCACCCCCTAGAGGCAAGATGGCAGAACCCTGGTGAACAGCATGTTGGTGAGTTTGGAGCAGAGTGCTCGGACGGGTGTGCGCAGCGGATGCGGACGAATTTCCGCATCCCGCGTTGGAAGGTCCGCTTGCCGGACTGGATGCGACCATATTTCCGCAATCCATCCGGCGTTGCAGATTTTTCGTTACATTCATTGTGTGAAATGAAATTGATTACTATTGCATTCACATAGATTCACACAACAGGGCCCCTCCTCCCTGTCTGCATAAGAGTTTTTGCATCTAACTGCTGACACTTTTTGCAAAAATGTAGTCCAGGATTCTTAAATAACTTTTGTTCTCCATTGCTTTCCACTTATTTCCAGCATTAGTAGACCACCAGATTAGTAGACCAACTCAATTTCCATCTGAAGAAATAACTCTCTATCATTCATTGGTTCTCTTTCAGCATCTATGCCCTAATATCTGCCATGCTCTTCACCAATACACAAGCCCTTGCTTAAACAAGAGACTGGTTGCGCCTGCCCAACTTTGGTCGCCTCCAGGACTTGTGCGTGTAGGATAGATGCTGAAGCCACAGAAACCACTGAAGTGCCAGAGAGACCAACAAGCCAAAAGTCAATACCAAGAATCAGATGTTGTGCAAGGATAAGCAAACTAGATGTTGATTAATAAACCATAGGTCATACACAGGAGATCAGATAGGCAGCTAAATCAGGGATCAGGCAAACTCAGAGTGATTAAAAGCAGAGGTTGGTCTATGTAGCAATCCAATAGTGTAGTCAGGAAGTCAAAGAAAAGCCACAACAGGAGTTCAGATAAGGGATGCCGCCTGCAGCTTCTCCCGCTGGCCTCTGGAAACATCAGAATGGCCATGAGCTCACAGTATGGGTGAATGTATAACAAAGGTAATGAAGGGGTGTAGAAGTGCCTGGCAACAGTAATAATAATAATTCCTTTTTTTATATAGCGCTTTTCTCCTATTGGACTCAAAGCGCTTGCAAGAGCGCACTCAGTAGGCAGTAGCAGTCTTAGGGAGTCTTGCCCAAAGAACTCCTTACTAGATTGGTGCTGGCTTACTGAGTAGGAAGAGCTGAGATTTGAACCCAGGTCAGAGAAAGAGCCCTTAACCATTACACTATCCAGCCACAGTAAGTAAATGCAACAATAAAAGAAAGTCAGCATTTCACCAAAAAACGCGTCTTCTTTTTTTTTTTTTTTTTTTTTTTTTATTAAATATAACCACTGATGGATGGAAAGGCTTACATGTTTCAGGTCTCAACTCAGCCCTTAGTCATAACTAACAAACACCAGTTAGACACAAATGCAGCTGCTACACCCCACCAACACCAATCAAGGCTAATGAGCACACATCCTGTGGTGGATTAAAACCAGGAGACCTGAAAAGAGCCTCAAGTATCTGATGGAGGTGTGGGAAGTGATAGTATTTCTCATAGCTGAAGACACAGCACAGCAACAAAAATCTGTAAATAAGCTCTATCCCCTATACACAGTATCTAAAACTATAGCCCAGTTTCAGAAAGAAATATGTTGGTATTGGAACTTTATGAGGTTGCAACCATTTTTACATTTTCATTATTGACAAGACCCCATTTATGACAATTTGCATACGCTCCTGCCCTAAGAGGAAGTGTTTATATTTTTGTAGGTGTGACAAGGACAGCAATAAGTCATAATTAATCTTACTGCCAATGGTAATTCTCTGTAGACTTCCATGATGGGGCACTGGTAGATTGCTCCTCTCAACTAAAACGGGACAAGAAAGACAGTAGAGTTAAAAGGATACTACCTCACACATATGCTTAATTGTTTTACTTTTAAAAAAGTGTGAAGCTTATCACCCAAGGTGGTAATAAGGCCTGTTGTGGCTTACTACACGGAAATCCATAAATAGTAAATAACACGCACACCAGCCAGACAAGTTACTATGCAAAATAGGTTCTGTATTACAAAAGGAGATCACCAATAGGCATAGTCACAACAATACAAACATTGCACTACATATATGTCATATATACAGAGTTTGGACAGGGCTCTATTGGCCGCAGTAATATATATATATATCCGCAACATTAGTAGCAAAAGGCTGCACAGTAATAAGCAATGATTGCCATGTGTCCATAGAACCAGCTATAAGCCAGTATATAGTCCCATACATTTAAGCAAAGGAGGAATCATAGTAGCAGCAATTACCCAACAACGTTGTTTCGAGGTAAAGGCCTCTTGTTCACGGGTGTACAGCAGAAAAGGCAATCTAGCGTGGTCACCAACAGCAGAAATGATGCACAGCGGCATTCCTCAAAGTTCCGTGTTCTGATCTGCACTCAAATAGTCCTATCCCTACTTCTGATGGGCCCGCGTGCACTGGGGTCGGCCCATGTGACTCATGGACGTCAGACAGCAACCGCCGCCCCATCCATGACGTAATTTTCACATCCACCAACCTCCGTGATGCGGCGTCCTAATGCTATAATGCAAGCCTGCCAACCACAGTATGGACGTCGCACTGGTGTCCGGATGTCGGCAGAGCATTACTATGGATACCAATAGTTGTAATCCAGAAGGTGCTTGCGAGCTTGATAAGCAGTGCAGCGGATCCATACCTAGAGATAAACATAAACACGGAAACCAGTACACACATCTTAAAACCTCTCTATAATACAATTTCATAGGGTACCCAAACGACTCCCTATATTTATGAACAATATATACAATTAAGAATGCAAAGTCACTGACAGATCAAATTCTTCATTCATTCCATGAGGAGTTTTGGTATTTAGCCTATAGATCCAACATAATTCCCTAGACAACAATTTCTTCTCAATATCTCCACCCCTCCATGGTTTCCGTACAATTTCAATAACTCTAAACCGTAACTGGGATACAATGGCCTCAATTCACTAAGCTTAACTCCTGTCTTTAATAACTCTTCACAGCTGTTTTACAGTTATCACAATTATATCACCATGGTGATAACTGTAAAACAGCTCAGAAGAGTTATTAAAGACAGGAGTTAAGCTTAGTGAATTGAGGCCAATATTATGCCCAGCAGTGACAAAGTGGCGTGCTATTGGTGAATCCACTGCCACGCAGCGTATATTGCTGCAATGTTTTGATAGCCTCCTACGGATTTCTCTTGTCGTTTGCCCCACATAAAGTAGGCCACATGAGCAAGAGATGGTATTTGTCACATTATTTGTAGAGCAATTAGCAAAATCACGTAAATAAATATGCAAGCCTGAGCATGGATGCAAGAAGTACTCCCCTCTAGAAACAAAGTTACACTGTGCACAGTGGCCACAGGGATACATGCCCTTTGGAACGGGTAAATTGGAAAGCCAATTACCTGAGTTATGATTAAAAGGTAGAGGCGTACTCCTCGCATGCACAAGATTGTCTCGCAGGCTCCTAGATTGCCGGAAGGCACAAATCGGTAATTCCTTGAATGTAGTAGCCAATCTTTCATCACTGCTGATAACGTTCCAATGTTTTTTGATGACACCATCAGTCTGCTTGGAGAGAGAAGAGTATGTCAAAACTAGCTGAATTCTGTTAACCTGTTTTTGTCAGAATCCACTCTGCTGGCCTTGATTCCCTGGACTGTTTTGTTTCCTATGCAGGTTGCCTAGTTCAGTCCAGGGAAAAGAGGCCTTTTTGTCAGTTTGCAAGGCTGACTGATTTGCATCTACTTATCTTGCAATTTGCTTGTCTGCTTCCTTTGAAGGTTTCCAGTATAAATGTCACTTCCTCCCAGAATTTCTTGCTCGTCATAGGTTTTGTTTGGTGAAGACTGACTTTAGAGCCTCAGCCTCTTTGTACCTTATTGCGAATGTTCTAGTGCAGTCAGGTTGTATATTATTTGTACTTCCTGAGTCTTGTTTTGTCTTGTCCTGTTCTTGCGATTGTACTATCTCCTGCGGTGGCAGATAGTAAATTGTCTTGTCCTGTTCCTAGATCGCATTCACCCTAGCGTTAGAGGCGGTGGATCTCCCTTGTCTGAATCTTGGAGTATAACCTTAGCTGCGGTTGCTAATGGTTACTCCTTCAGTCTGTTTTGTCTGGAACGAACACTTGCTGTTGTCTGGTGTGAGACAACCGATTAGCAAGCGTTCCCGCTATCTGTTTGTCTTTATTCTCCGTTTTAGTCAGGGTTGGTACGTTTTGTTACTGTTGCGCTTAACGTGCGGTGACCGTACTATTAACGCGCTTGTCACTGTTGCGCATAACGTGCGGTGACCGCGTTTAGCCAGTTCCTTTGTTATTTTGCTTGGCGTTCAGATTGTAGTTATTTGCTGTGTCTTCCTTACTTAATTCATGCTCTGTCTTTGCTCAGTCTTGTGTTGCTGATAGCAATCGCCTTTCTTGCGATTAGCTTTCTTACTCTGGTCTGTTCTGATGTGATATGTCTACCGTCGCTGGGTGGCGACTAGTTTGGTAGACATTCACATAGTCTGTCTCTGTTCTTGCTTTCTTCTGAGTTGCTACTTTGTTTGTATTTCCCAGTGTTGCTTAAATCGTGCAATTTCAATCTGGCATCTGTGGCTGTACAGAGGACTTGTTCCTCTGTACTCCACAGCTCCACCTGCTGGTTGGAATTCTCCTCTACAAATATACTGGGTGCTCTGCTTCTTTGACTGTGGGGATTACCTTCTGCTTCAGCGCACGTAGTGTGCGCTGACTGGAAATCGCCCACAGATCATTACAGCTTTTTTGGTTTATACTCAAGGAGCGATGATCTAGGTCTATCTGCTGCTTTGGTCAATGCTTCTGTTAGTAATGCTTCGTCATAACCCCTTTTTTGAAATCATTGTACATCCTATCCGCCTCTTTGTAAAAAGCACCATCTGTAGAGGAGATATGTATAATACGTAAAAATTGACTGAAAGGAAGACTCCTCTTCAGTCTTGGTGAATGGTAACTTTGTGCAGACAGGTAGGTATTTTTATCTGTACTCTTTTTATATGGCTCAGTCTGTAGCTGTCCATCCTTCATCTTTACTGTCACATCCAAAAAATGAACCTCATGTTTACTATACTCCAAAGTGAAGCTAATAGAGGGTAAGCATTGATCTAAATCAGATTTAAACTGAATCAAGGATTCTTCTGGACCATCCCAGATAAAAAAGATGTCATCAATGTACCTCAGCCAGCACAGAGTGTGGCCAAGGTACATTGAATGTGAGTACACAAACCGGCGTTCAAAATGGTCCATAAACAGGTTTGCGTAATTTGGGGCTACATTGCTCCCCATCGCAGTACCTTGTAACTGCTGATAATAAGAATCCTCAGAGTCAAAATAATTTTTGGTGAGCACAATTTCCAAAAGCCTGAGTAGAAAAATCGACAATTCTCCATTAAGTCCCATAGAAGAGAACACAGATTGTATCACCTCAATTCCCAATGTGTGTGGAATAGATGTATAAAGACTTGTAACGTCCATAGTGCACAAAAAGCAAGGGGATACAGATGTACCAAGGTTAGAGAGTCTTGATAAGAAGCTGATGGTATCCATCAGGTAGGACTGCATATTAGCCACACTTGGACGTAACACTTCGTCCAATAGAATCGCCAATGGTTGAAAAATAGAATTCGTACCTGCAACAATCGGTCTACCCGGGGGATCCACCAACGACTTATGAATTTTAGGTAATACATAAAATAAAGGTGTTAGAGGAAAATCAGTGATAAGAAAGTCCTTAAGGCGTTTGTCAATTGTGCCCATCTCAAATGTTTCATTCATCAAATCATCAATCTCCTTCTTTATACCCATCAAAGGGTCAGCAGGTAAACGTTTGTATACATTACAATCACTCAATTGACGTAGAATTTCTCTCTGATACATTGCCCGGTCCAGGAGTACAATGGCGCCCCCTTTGTCAGCTGGTTTTATTATAAGCTCGGAATCCGAGTAACAAACTTTCCAAAGCTTGTTTTTGCTCATATGTCAAATTTTGACGTGGTAAATGAGCAGGGGGAAGTGCTGCTATATTTCGCTGCACCAAATTGATGAATGTATCCACAGTATGAGCTGTGGTAGGGGGCTGCCATGTACTCCTGGCCTTGCACATGCTTAAAGGTATACTTACGTCTAAGAAAAAAAAATGATTTTTACTCACCTGGGGCATCCCTCAGCCCCCTGAAGCTGTATGGTGCCCTTGCAGCCTCGCTCCGATCCTCCTGTCTCTGCCGGCGGCTACTTCCGGGTTCGGCGACAGCCGCCGACAGGCTGGGAACGCGAGTGGTTCTCCGCTGCTATATCACCCTCTATGCTGCTATAGCGTATATGTATACGCATCAGCAAAATACATAGTGTACAAGAGAGAAGAAAAAACAGAGGGTGCAGAACCTGGAAGGAAAATACAATTATATACATTAAAGTTTGCACACCCAACCTTAACCCCCTTGGAGTCCTGATTCTTTCCAGATTTTAGGGTCTAAAAGCGGTGCGGTCCCTTTCAGACCCTAAAACCTGGAAAAAATCATGCTGCCATGGAGATCTGCAGCAGCCCAGCAATCACTCACCTCCCTGGCTCTAGCGCTGCAGTTAAGCCTCCATCCTCCGGGTGGCACTGCAACTCTAAAGTGAAATTGCCGGCTGTCGTCATGACAACAGCTGGCGATCTCACCAGCAAGAAGCAGAGCCCCGGAGGAGAGGAAGAAAAATGCCAGCCGACGTCGGGATCCCCGGGAGGTATGTAGAAACGCTCCAGCTGCGCGCATTGCTCTGCATACAGCCTCCGACGGCTACCCCAAGCAGAGGTCGGGATTACTGCTCTTAGCTGCGGTTTTCCGCCCCGACCCTTGCTCAGGATAACTGCCAAGGAGGTTAAAAATACTCAACAAAATTGCAGTTAAAACTTGGGTGCAGTGTAAATAGTACAAAAATCCAGAAATAGTAAATAACACGCACACCAGCCAGACAAGTTACTATGCAAAATAGGTTCTGTATTACTAAAGAAGATCACCAATAGACATAGTCACAACAATACAAGCATTGCACTACATATACGCCGACATCCGGACACCAGTGCGACGTCCATGCTGTGGTTGGCAGGCTTGCATTATAGCATTAGAACGCCGCAGCACGGAGGTTGGTGGATGCGGAAGTAACGTCATGGATGGGGTGGCAGTTGACGTCTGACGTCCATGAGCCGGCCCCACTGCACGTGGGCCAATCACAAGTAGGGATAGGACTATTTGAGTGCAGATAGGAACACAGAACTTTGAGGAAAGCCGCTGTGCATCATTTCTGCTGCTGCTGGCCATGCTAGATTGCCTTTTCTGCTGTATACCCGTGAACAAGAGGTCTTTACCTCGAAACAACGTTGTTGGGTAATTGCTGCTACTATGATTCCTTCTTTGCTTAAATGTATAGGACTATATACTGGCTTATAGCTAGTTCTATGAACACATGGCGATCATTGCTTATTACTGTGCAGCCTTTTGCTACTAATGTTGCATATATATATGTAATACTGTGGCCAACATAGCCCTGTCCAAACTCTGTATATATGACATATATAATAATAATAATAATAATCCGAACATTTGTATAGCGCTTTTCTCCTGTCGGACTCAAAGCGCTCAAGAGCTGCAGCCACTGGGATGCACTCAAGAGGCCACCCTGCAGTGTTAGGGAGTCTTGCTTTGAACTCCTTACTGAATAGGTACTGACCCAAGCCAGGATTTGAACCCTGGTCTCCCATGTCAGAGGCGGTGCCCTTAACCAGTACACTATCCAGCCATATAGTGCAATGTTTGTATTGTTGTGACTATGCCTATTGGTGATCTCCTTTTGTAATACAGAACCTATTTTGCATAGTAACTTGTCTGGCTGGTGTGCGTGTTATTTACTATTTATGGATTTTTGTACTTTTTACACTGCACCCAAGTTTTAACTGCAATTTTGCTGAGTATTTTTAACCACTTCGCATCCAGACCTTGTTTTCAACTTATTGACCAGAGCAGTTTTGACAGTTTAGCTATGTCCCTATTTAATCAGAAATAACTTTATCCCTACTTATGACACAGAAATGAAATATATGTTGTTTTTTTCAAGACAAACTAGGCTTTCATTGTATGCCATTTTTTTCCCTCAAACAATTTTGTTTTCTATGAATTTTAATGGGAAAGCAAAGAAAAAAAAATAGAAAAAACATGTATTTCTCAGTTTTACCAATTCCAGTTTAAAAATAAAAAAGTGCTACTCTAGATAAAAAACACAATTTTTTTTGGCTATTCTTACTGCTTATCACAAAACTTAGAATTATGTTCCGGTCACAATTTATAGTGAAAAAATTTGATTCTGAAATAATGCTACAGAGTGTGTTTTTCACTATGAAACGAGAAAATACAAGTATTTTTAATAGTTAAAATCAATCTCATTAGCTCAGGAAACGTATATTCCCATTCACCAATTAGTCCTGCATTAGATAGTGCCAGAAATGTGCACAGGAGCAAGCCCAATCCTGCACAGCACTGCTTCTGGACAGGTCAGTAGATCTACTGACCTGTGGCTTATATGAAGTTCCAGAGGACGTATATCTACTGACCTGTGGACGAAGTGGTTAAGGTTGGGGTGCGCAAGCTTTAATGCATAGAATTACTACACGGAAATCCCATTATGGGTTAGAGTAAGTTTGAACTTCCATTTGTCCTCCATGACAGGGAATAAGAACATTTTCTAAATTACGCCTCTTCAGGATAGGACCACAGCAGACAGTACCTTTCTTCCAAATACTATGTCTTGATCTTATTGAGCGTCCAGGCGATAGTGCTTGATAAAGGTATTAGATGACCATGTAGCTGCCTTGCAAATTTGTGCAACTGAGGCAGAAGTTCTTTCATCCAGAAAGAGTGGATGGCCCTGTCAGAGTGGGCTTTTAGATTTGGAGGAACCAAATTTGACTTAGTATAGGGCAGTGTAATAACCTGTTTTAGCCAGTTTAGCCAGTTGCTGAGTGTAGTTTGGATGCTTTTACACTTTTTGAAAGCCCTGGAACTGTAACACTTCACTTCTCTCCAGCTACATAATATTACACTTTCTAACATCTAAAGTGGAGAACTTTTCTTCACCTATGTTTTTCTCAAGTAAGAACAAAGCGAAAGTAAAGCAAACAAATTTTCAAGTGATATATACTGTATATTGGCAAAAGTAATGGTGATAAGGAATCATGTTTTCAGTGTCAAGTGTTTTAAGGATATATCTTTTGCGGGCTCAAAATGGTACATTGTAAGAGTGCCCAATACTAAATTTAACCACTTCACAACTTTTTTACCCCTTGAGCACCAGAGCAATTTTCACCTTTCAGCGCTCCTTCCATTCATTCGTCTATGACTTTATCATTACTTATCACAATGAAATGAACTATATCACAATGAAACGAACTATATCTTGTTTTTTTCGCCACCAATTAGGCTTTCTTTTGGTGGGACATTATGCCAAGAATTATTTTATTCTAAATGTGTTTTAATGGGAAAATAGGAAAAAGTGTGGGAAAAAATTCATTATTTTTCAATTTTCGGCCATTATAGTTTTTAAATAATGCATGCTACTGTAATTAAAACCCATGAAATTTATTTGCCCATTTGTCCCGGTTATAAAACCGTTTAAATTATGTCCCTATCACAATGTTTGGCACCAGTATTTTATTTGGAAATAAAGGTGCATTTTTTTCAGTTTTGCGTCCATCCCTAATTACAAGCCCATAGTTTATAAAGTAACAGTGTTATGCCCTCTTGACATAAATATTTAAAAAGTTCAGTCCCTAAGGTAACTATTTATGCATTTTTTTTTATTGTAATTTTTTTTTTATAATTACGAAAATAAATAAGAGGGAGGGAGTGTAAGAGGTAATGAGTTAATTTTTTTGTGTAAAACTAATGTATTTGTATATGAAAAATGCTTTAGGGCGTAGTTTTACTATTTGGCCACAAGGTGGCCACAGTAACTTTTTGTTTATGCGACCTGCAAGCGTCGAAAGGACGCTTGCAGGAAGTGTTATGAGGCTGGGAAACTTTTTTTTTTCACAATGATCGCGCTGCTTCTTATAGAAGCAGCTGATCATTGCGGAGGCTTAGATCAACGAACGGGAACGTTTTTTTCCGTTCATTGATCTCCGGGCAAGCGGGCGGACGAGCAAACGGGAGCGCTGACATCGGCGGGAGGTGCAGATATCTCCGTCCCTGGTGTTGACAGGGTGGAAAAAGGGACGGAGATATCCCCACCTGTGGGGGTAAAGTGGTTAAATCCCAAGTAAATACTGTCTTTGTTTCTTCTGTTGATTTTCATTTTACTGCCTTAAAGGGAACCTAAACTAAGAAGGATATGGATGTTTCCTTTTAAACAAAACCAGCTGCCTTGCAGTTCTGCTGATCTCTTTGGCTGCAGTAGTGGATGAATCACACACCTGAAACAAGCATGCAGCTAATCCAGTCTGACTTCAGTCAGAGCACCTGATCTGCATGCTTATTCAGGGGCTGTGGTTGAAAGTATTAGAGACACAGGATCAGTCAGGCAATTGGTATTATTTTAAAAGGAAAAATACATGTCCTTCTCAGTTTAGGTTCCCTTTAACAATCTCTTTATTAATGGGTCTGTGGAAACAAGTTCATCAAAAATGACTGAAAAAGTAGCCAATTATATTTTTAAAGCAATGCCCATGTCAGAAACATTTTGGAGAAAATCCCAAAGGTAAGGAATTAGCATTTTTTAGATATCTTTCCAAAAAAACACCCCAGCACCAATCAGAGCCCACCAACAGAAAACTCTGTTGGTGGGCAGAGAAGGGGGGGTGGAGGGATCACTTGTGTGCTGAGTTGTACGGCCACTGCAGCGAGGCCTTAAATCTGCAGTGGCTTAAATTGAAAAAAATAGCCTGGTCACTAGGAAGGGGGGGGGGGGGGGGGGGGGGGGGGGTTAAGCCTACGGTCCTCAAGAGGTTAAGATATGTGATGATTCATATGCCCTTATACAGCATATCTACTGATCTAGAGTCCTGTGACAATGTTCTGTTTGTTAACCAGGAAGTGTTAAATAAAGTTTACTCAGAGAGCAGAGACAAGAAAAAAAAAGGAAAAGAGAACAGTGTGTGTTCCTGAGGGAAACCAAGGCATGGTGTCTGTGTACAGTCTATCCTCCGTCAAGAGATCTGCTGTAACTCACAAAATAAGATTAGAAAGCCACATCAGGCCGGCTATCCCAACTCTTCAAAATCAAAATTGCAACACATTTACTCAGAATTTCACATTAATAAATCTTTTCCAAAACTAAAATGATATCTGCCCTGAGTAGTAATTACATGAAGAAATAATTGTGGATGTGTAATCTCCAGAAACAGTGCATTTGATGGCTGATAATATGTAGCCAGCGTTGCATAAATAAGGCAATCTTTTTATCCTTTTATTGATATAACTTAGGCCTTTTCCCCACATACGCACTGCATGACATACTTACATGTCTGTAGCAATGCATGTCAATTGCATTGCTATGCGATTCTCCCCAATGTGGTGCAGATACCCTTCATTTATATATGCACTGTGCTTGCACAAAATTGTGTGCAACCATGCGTTGTGTTACTGCCCTGAAGCACAATGCATAGTTGGAAACATCAGGCAGTCTGATTTCTGCAGTCTGCATTTCATATGTGGGAAGTAGGTTTGCTGCATTTTATATGTCAGAGGTAACATTTGCTGCAATTCATATCTAGGGTAATTTTTGCTGCATTTCTTATGTTGAGAATTTTTTGCTGCTTTTCTTATGTGTCGGATTGTTTGCTGCATTTTTTATGTGGGCTAATGCTTTCTGCATTTGATATAGGACATAACGTTTTCTGCATTTCACTTGGGGCATAATGTTTGCTTCTTTTCATATGGGGCGTAATTTTTGCTTCATTTCATATGGGGCGTAATGTTTGCTGCATTTCTTATATGGCATAGTTGCTGTATTTCTTATATGGGGTAATGAATGCTATATGCATTTCTAAAGTGGTGTAATGTTTGCAGCATTTCTGGTGTTGGGTAATATTTGCTGGATTTAATATACTGTATGGGGTAACATTTGGTGCATTTCATTGTGGGGTAACATTTATTGGTATGTGGAATAACATTTGCTGTATTTCTCTTGTGGGTCAATGACTACTGCAATTAATATTTGATGTTTATAATATCCAGTTTTATGGGGCAATGATTTGAGGGGAGGAGGAGATAGGGCTTATTGTCTTATTATGTGTGTGCATTTTCTTTCTTGGGGGGGGGGGGGGGGAGTTGTCTAATTACATTTAGGGTCAATTTGCCTAACTGAGTTTTGAAAGGAAACTCAGGCCCAATGCTTTTGAATTACACTTTTACATTACAGCTCCACCAACACTCCACCCGCACAGTGTCATGGCCACACCCATTTTCCACAGCACTTAACGCTTTTCCCCTTTTGCCACAATGCAAAGTGTGCCAGCCCCCCCATAAAAAATATGGGGGTGGGGGTGCTGTCTGTAAATAATCAGAAACAGGTGTCAAATACTGTTATATCAAACACCCTAGGTACGCCACTAGGACTTTATGCTTTGGAGTTGGACTAATCCTTGTAACTGCTCCAGTTTGGGTTTTCATTGCATTACTAGGCGGATTTGTAACTGACTGATAGAAGAAGGAAATATGTGTAATTCTTGATACTGAGACTAAGATGCATGAGATCCTCTTGTGTATTTACAGCTATGAAGACCACATACTATATTTCTTGGCTTTGCCAGGCATTTTGTGAGTACAGCTCATGATGCAGCATTTTCTAAAAATGAAGAGTATACCTTACATGAAATATTTATTGTAGCAATCTATTTACTACTCTTTTTACAAGCATCCAGACTGCAGACATGACCTAAATGTACTACAAAGAAACTCACCGACAGCAGATTTAAACCATCCATCAATAATATTGAGCTCAGTCCACTGTTCTGCTCCCTGTGCTTAGAAACATCCTGCAGTTGGCAGATGACCAAATACTTTAACACTCTGATTACATCTTGGCTGAGGTGTGTTAATTAGGAGCGCTACTAGCTATCATAAATCTTTGTGGTTTGACTGTCTGTAGCATAAAGAGCGTAAAAGTGCCATCCTCTATAATAAAACCCTACTGTCTCTGCGTTCCGTGTCCCTGTGTGTGTCCCACATGCGCTCTGCACATGTGCAGTGACGCAGAGACATTGAGGGAGAGTGACGCACGGTGAGCGATAACAGGCGAAGGGGCAGACGGGCGTGCGCGGGTGGGCGGGCGCGTCGTTCACGCCCGCAGCGGAAATGTGCGTGCGCGGCGGGCACATGCGCAGTCCATTAATTTTAAATAATGTGTGTAAAATTAAAAAATGATCATACAAATTGTGTTGTTTAACCACTTCACCACTGAGGGGTTTTACCCCCTGAGCACCAGAGCGATTTTCACCTTTCAGCGCTCCTTCCATTCATTCGTCTATAACTTTATCATTACTTATCGCAATGAAATGAACTATATCTTGTTTTTTCCGCCACCAATTAGGCTTTCTTTAGGTGGGACATTATGCCAAGAATTATTTTTTTCTAAATGTGTTTTAATGGGAAAATAGGAAAAATGTGGGGAAAAAAATAATTATTTTTCAGTTTTCGGCCATTATAGTTTTTAAATAATGCATGCTACTGTAATTAAAACCCATGAAATTTATTTGCCCTTTTGTCCCGGCTATAAAACCATTTAAATTATGTCCCTATCACAATGTTTGGCGCCAATATTTTATTTGGAAATAAAGGTGCATTTTTTTCAGTTTTGCGTCCATCCCTAATTACAAGCCCATAGTTTATAAAGTAACAGTGTTATACCCTCTTGACATAAATATTTAAAAAGTTCAGTCCCTAAGGTAACTATTTATGTATTTTTTTTAATTGTAAATTTTTGAATTTTTTTTAATTACAAAAAAAAAAAATGGGAAGTGTGGGAGATAATGAGTTAATTTTTTGTGTAAAAAATCATTTATTTGTATGTGAAAAATGTGTAGGGTGTAGTTTACTATTTGGCCACAAGATGGCCACAGTAACTTTTTGTTTTAATGCGACCTCCAAGCTTCCTTCCGGAAGCTTGGAGGAAGTATAAGGAGGCTGGACACGTGAGTTTTTTCTCACAATGATCGCGCTGCCCATAGGAGAGCAGCGGATCATTGTGGGGCTTAGATCAACGAACGGGAATGGATTTTCCCGTTCATTGATCTCCGGGCGAGCGGGCGGCGGCGTGTTTACTAGCGGCGGGCGGCGTGTTTACGAGCGGGAGCGCGGACAGCGTCGGGAACGCGGAAAGTACGGATTTCTCCGTCCCTGGGGGTTAAAGGATGGAAAAAGGGACGGAGAAATTCGTACGGGCGGGGGTAAAGTGGTTAATCAAGAACAGTCATATTTTTTATGCTGCTTGATGCAGAAAAAAATAAAACAAAAATTTCCCACCCCTCCATCCATCCTAGGATGTACTTAATTTTAGCCAATCATACTACCTATTTAATTTCCTAATCTGTAGGGATTGGAAGGGGAGACAGAGAATGGGGTGATGGGCATTGGCTATGAAGGATGTCCAAGGAGCGTTCTTCTGTGTCATATGTTTGAAACTGGAGTTACAGAGAACCCAGCAAGCTCATGGTGAACTAGAACTTCTAGGAGTGTGTAAGGGGCTACAATGGACCAAAATGCCCTCAAACTACACACTTTTAGAAGTTCTGCTTCACCATGAGCTTGCTGGGTTCTCTGTAACTCTGAGTCCTACCCCATAGAGCCACATGAGTCCATGCCATGCACTGATGAGCTGCATGCTGAAGAAAAGAAGTGTGTGCTCTGACCAAGTTCACCTGAATAAATACTGGCGGCCTAATTGTCTAACGACTAATTTAAAATGCCATGGCATTTGCTAAAAGCATCTCCTTGCCAGAATATGCAGAGTCTAAATCAACTCCCTAACATCCCTGCAGGAGTTGACCCACGCATATAAAATACATTGCATCTCAACAGGGGTGCCGTGTGTAGGCTTCCTTGTACCCCAAGGAAAAGGCGAGCAGCAGCGACACCCCACAAACATCCACTGCCCAGGAGTGCCGCAGCCACCCACCCGGGGGAGAGATGCAGAGAGTTCAACCCCAGGTGTGACTGGGGCCCAGGGAAACCGTCTACGTTGCCCCCCAAAGGATAGACTGCTTACTTGTTGTGAATTTCCCCCAGCTGCAAAATAATGCATGTCCTGGGAGCGACGACACTGAAAGTAGAGGAGGGGGGGGGGGAGGTGAATACAGTCTATATTATCTGTCATATTTATAGCTACTGACTATAGACCTATCTTTGGGTATTATTTATTTGTGGCATTTTATTTATTTATTTAAGTATTTATTTAAGAATTGATAGCGCCAACATATTACGCAACGCTGTACAGAGTATATTATCGTGTCACAAACAATACGTGATTGAAGGATTGAAGTGCACTACTTGAGTCTTTATGTGTGTAGTTGTAAACAGGTGTCTTATGAGTGTTGACTGTATATGTATTCTAATCATAATAAAAAGTCATTTCCTGCCACCTTTTGAGACTGAGGGCCCATTTACACTTAATCAGTTGGTGTGCGTTAGTACGTGTTTTTGTTCCATAGCAGTGCATTGTGAGAAAGATTTCAGATAAAACGCATTAAAGCGGACCCAAACCAAAATTTTTTTTAATTCAAAATATTTAGTTGCACCACTCTGACACATACAACGATAAATAAACACTCCTTCAAGCCTATGAGCATTTCAGTGCATGCTTTTCACCCTTCTCTTTTCATTAATAGGGTTATACAGGTGGCAGCCATTAGCAATTCCTCCATTGCCGGACACCACCTACTCCACCAGTTTGCAATATGAAAGGAAGGGAGGGGTTCCTCCAATAAATGTAAAATATTATATATTTGTCATCATGCAGCTGAAAAAAGGCTGCTATTTATTATTATAATTTAGAAAATAGATTTTATTTCTGAAATCTTGTATTTTTAATTTGGGTCCACTTTAATTGTGAAAGGTGCCATAGGAAAACATGGGCATTATTTTGAAATCAGTTTTCTTTCAGTTATAAGAGCAACTAAGTGTAAAAGGACCCCTAGTGGTCAGTTCTGCTCCTTTTGCAATCCCAACTTTTGTACACCAAACCTTTATAGAATAACAAGAAGGCAAATACCAGTACATTAGTAATATGTTGCTCCATGGGTTGGTTTTTCAAATGCACTTTTTATTCTGTATTTGTTTTGGGATTTTTTGTAAATCATTTCAGTTATTTAATTAGAAGTGATTTTGGTCTAAGCTTTGTGTAGACATTTGCCCTTATTTATTATGAAGCTCACATGTTAACGCCCTTCTATCCCACTTCTTAGCACTTTATCAAAGGGTTGCATGTGGTTAGATACAAATAAAGCTGCATATAAGTAAATTAAACGAGGAAGAAAAAATGAAAGAGACCTTAAGCTCAAGGGATATGACACGCTATATACAGGCCCGGATTTACATCACAGGAGCTTATAGGCACAGATGTCCCGGGACCCTAGACTTCATACTCCATGAACCTAAATACCCCGATCGAACTGCACCACAAGTGTGCTGGCTGTCCCAAATTTTACTTCTCCCTCACTTCCCTTGCCCATCATAGGTAGCTACAGGTGTCCCTTAGTATTAGGTAGCCAGAGCTAATCTCGGTATTAAGTATATAGAGGTGCCCTCAAGTATTAGGTGGCTAGAGGTGCCCAGGTTGAAGGGAGATCTTGTCGGTGAAATTCCAAGAGCTGGGTGAGTAACCTCTCATTTACACTCTCACCAGCACTCTGCATAGGCAAGGAAGGGAGAGAAGCTCTGGGAAAGGGGAATAAGTTGCCTTTCCATCATCAGGTGCCTGTGGGCAAGTGCCTACAGTGCCTTATTGTCACGATCTGCATCCGCTAGTAACACCAGCCCCACCAGGGGCCGAAACATAGAGATGAGCGTAATGGAGTAATTACGATTTAGCGAAATTTAGCGTAATTAGTGTAATTACGTTTATGGCCGTAAGTACATAATCGTAATGAAGAAGGATTTTGCGAAATTTCACGTAAGCGTAATTTTCGCGTAATTTTCGCATTGCAACGGGTATTACGAAATAAATGCGTATGGTCATGCTCCCGAAGCGGAAAAGTTGACGCATGTATCAATGTTAGGTAGCCGCCGACTTTAAAGAGACTCCGTAACAAAAATTGCATCCTGTTTTTTATCATCCTCCAAGTTCCAAAAGCTATTCTAATGTGTTCTGGCTTACTGCAGCACGTTCTACTATCACCATCTCTGTAATAAATCAACTTATCTCTCTCTTGTCAGACTTGTCAGGCCTGTGTCTGGAAGGCTGCCAAGTTCTTCAGTGTTGTGGTTCTGTGATGCATCTCCCACATCCAGGCCCCTCTCTGCACACTGCCTGTGTATTATTTAGATTAGAGCAGCTTCTCTCTTCTCTCTTCTCTTTTACAAGCTGGATAAATCCTCCTCTGAGCTGGCTGGGCTTTCACATACAGAGAAATTACATACAGGCAGAGCTGTCTGCACTCTGCAGGAAGAAACAGCCTGACACTTCAGTGGAAGATAGCTGCAGGGGGAAAGAAACACACAAATGATCTCTTGAGATTCAAAAGGAAGGCTGTATACAGCCTGCTTGTGTATGGATGTATTTTCTATGTGTGGACATACTGTACATCAATCTACTTCCTGTTTTGGTGGCCATTTTGTTTGTTTATAAACAAACTTTTTAAAACTGTTTTTAACCACTTTTAATGCGGCAAGGAGCGGCAAAATTGTGACAGAGGGTAATAGGAGATGTCCCCTAACGCACTGGTATGTTTACTTTTGTGCGATTTTAACAATACAGATTCTCTTTAAGGGTTAATAGCAAAGCCCCCTTAAATGCTAAGAGCCTCAAATTTGGAGAATATATTAAGGAGATCAGGAGGAATAAGAGGAAAAATTTTTTTTTCAAAAAGACCTTATAGTTTTTGAGAAAATCGATGTTAAAGTTTCAAAGGAAAAATGTAAACATTTAAAAACCCGCCGACTTTAATGGTTAATAGCAAAGCCTGCTTAAAGTTTAGGAACACCAAATTCCCAGGGTATATTAAGGGGATCAGTGGGAATAAGAGGAAAAATTTTTTTTTCAAAAAGACCTTATAGTTTTTGAGAAAATCGATTTTTAAGTTTCAAGGGCGAAAATGTCTTTTAAATGCAGAAAATGTCAGTTTTTTTTGCACAGGTAACAATAGTGTATTATTTTCATAGATTCCCCCAAGTGGGAAGAGTTTTACTTACTTCGTTCTGAGTGTGGGAAATATTTAAAAAAAAACGACGTGGGGTCCCCCCTCCCAGACCTCTTTAACCCCTTGTCCCCCATGCAGGCTGGGATAGCCAGAATGCGGAGCACCGGCCGCGTGGGGCTCCGCACCCTGACTATACCAGCCCGCATGGTCCATGGATTGGGGGGTCTCGGAAGGGGAGGGGCAGCCAAGCTTTCCCCTCCCCCTCCGAGCCCTTGTCCAATCCAAGGACAAGGGGCTCTTCTCCACCTCCGATGGGCGGTGGAGGTGGAGGCCGCGATTTCCTGGGGGGGAGGTTCATGGTGGAATCTGGGAGTCCCCTTTAAAAAGGGGTCCCCCAGATGCCCACCCCCCCTCCCAGGAGAAATGAGTATAGAGGTACTTGTACCCCTTACCCATTTCCTTTAAGAGTTAAAAGTAAATAAACACACAAACACTTAGAAAAAGTATTTTAATTGAACAAAAAACATAACCACGAAAAAAGTCCTTTAATATTCTTAATTAACCATTAATACTTACCTGTCCCTTTAAATAAATGATCCCTCGAAATAGCCTCGGAAATGTTCTATCAGTTACAATGTAACAAAGTTATTACAATGTAACAACTTTGTTACATTGTAAGTACGCCGCACCCGACGTCACTCGCCGCCGCCGCATACGCGTCTGCGCTGCACACATTCCCGACAGAGCTCTGAGCTATATAGCTCAGAGCTCTCTAAGCATCTTTGTATTTTGGCTCCAAGGAGCCCCATTGGTCCTTAGCAGACCAATGGGGTTCCTTCAAATCAAAAGGAACCCCATTGGTCTGCTAAGGACCAATGGGGCTCCTTGGAGCCAAAATACAAAGATGCTTCTCAGAGCTCTGAGCTATATAGCTCAGAGCTCTGTCGGGTCCGTGCAGGACGCTAAGTCCCCGCAGCTCCCGCTGTCCACCCCGCCCACATCTGTCACCCACATGTGGGTGACATGTGGGTGACATGTGGGAGAGGCGGGGAGGGCAGCGGGAGCTGCGGGGACTTAGCGTCCTGCACGGACCCGACAGAGCTCTGAGCTATATAGCTCAGAGCTCTGAGAAGCATCTTTGTATTTGGGCTCCAAGGAGCCCCATTGGTCCTTAGCAGACCAATGGGGTTCCTTTTGATTTGAAGGAACCCCATTGGTCTGCTAAGGACCAATGGGGCTCCTTGGAGCCAAAATACAAAGATGCTTCTCAGAGCTCTGAGCTATATAGCTCAGAGCTCTGTCGGGAATGTGTGCAGCGCAGACGCGTATGCGGCGGCGGCGAGTGACGTCGGGTGCGGCGTAGTTACAATGTAACAAAGTTGTTACATTGTAATAACTTTGTTACATTGTAACTGATAGAACATTTCCGAGGCTATTTCGAGGGATCATTTATTTAAAGGGACAGGTAAGTATTAATGGTTAATTAAGAATATTAAAGGACTTTTTTCGTGGTTATGTTTTTTGTTCAATTAAAATACTTTTTCTAAGTGTTAGTGTGTTTATTTACTTTTAACTCTTAAAGGAAATGGGTAAGAGGTACAAGTACCTCTATACTCATTTCTCCTGGGAGGGGGGGTGGGCATCTGGGGGACCCCTTTTTAAAGGGGACTCCCAGATTCCACCATGAACCTCCCCCCCAGGAAATCGCGGCCTCCACCTCCACCGCCCATCGGAGGTGGAGAAGAGCCCCTTGTCCTTGGATTGGACAAGGGCTCGGAGGGGGAGGGGAAAGCTTGGCTGCCCCTCCCCTTCCGAGACCCCCCAATCCATGGACCATGCGGGCTGGTATAGTCAGGGTGCGGAGCCCCACGCGGCCGGTGCTCCGCATTCTGGCTATCCCAGCCTGCATGGGGGACAAGGGGTTAAAGAGGTCTGGAAAGGGGGGACCCCACGTCGTTTTTTTTTAAATATTTCCCACACTCAGAACGAAGTAAGTAAAACTCTTCCCACTTGGGGGAATCTATGAAAATAATACACTATTGTTACCTGTGCAAAAAAAACTGACATTTTCTGCATTTAAAAGACATTTTCGCCCTTGAAACTTAAAAATCGATTTTCTCAAAAACTATAAGGTCTTTTTGAAAAAAAATGTTTTCCTCTTATTCCCACTGATCCCCTTAATATACCCTGGGAATTTGGTGTTCCTAAACTTTAAGCAGGCTTTGCTATTAACCGTTAAAGTCGGTGGGTTTTTAAATGTTTACATCTTTCCTTTGAAACTTTAACATCGATTTTCTCAAAAACTATAAGGTCTTTTTGAAAAAAAAATTGTCCTCGTATTCCTCCTGATCTCCTTAATATATTCTACAAATTTGAGGCTCTTAGCATTTAAGGGGGCTTTGCTATTAACCCTTAAAGTCGGCGGCTTTTTTATATTATACGGAGCGTTACGGTTTAACGCGAAATTACGGTAGCGTTTAATGCGACATTACGGCATGAACGAAACGCGAAATTACGCGTTGAAAATTACGCTTGCGGTATTTTCAATTACGATTTTAATGGCAATTACGCTACTGTAATTTCGCATCGTAATCGCAAATTTCGCATGCGTAATTTTAGTAATGCGAAATTATGAAAATTTCAGCTTAACTCTACCGAAACACCCTTGACCACTGCTACACGGCACTGAAGGAGGCATATAAAGCGGTTCCATGGGCAGCCCTGGGCTCCTCTGATCACTGTGTAATCCATCTTATCCCAACCTACAGGAGGCACCTAGAATCAGCTAAACCGATCGTGAAGTCTGTCAAGGTGTGGTCGGATGAGGCCAAACTGAAACTTCAAGCCTGCTTTGAATGCACAGACTGGAAGTCCCTAGAAGCGCCAAACCTGGATGAATGGGCAGACAATGTCGCCTCATACATCAGTTTCTGCGAGGACTCTTGTGTACCAACAAAATCCTTCAAGGTGTACCCGAACAACAAGCCGTGGTTCACCAACAAGCTACGGCAGCTGCGGAGGCGCAAGGAGGCTGCACACAAGTCCGGCAACCAGGAGGACTACAGAAGGGCAAGGAACGACCTTAATCGGGAGCTGCCAAAAGAGAGTACGCTGAGAAAATTAAACACAACCTGTGCTCAAACGACTCACGTGCTGTATGGAAGGGGCTGAAGGCTGCCACTAACTACAAGCCCCAGCCCCAGCATGCAACTCCCAGCCCGATACTAGCAGAAGAACTCAGCAGATTCTATTGCAGGTTCGAGAACCAGGAAGCCCTGGAGGGGAACCTGGAACCAGCTACCCCACCTCTGGGCCCTGCAAACAACATCCTGAGCATGCCCTCTCCCTCGGTGGTGTGTTAAACCGAGGTACTGCGCCTCCTATCATCACTAAATGCCAGGAAAGCCTCTGGCCCCGACGGAGTATCTCCAGCCTGCCTGAAAACCTGCTGTCAGGAACTTGCTCCCATCCTCTCCGCTATATACACCAAGTCCCTAAAGGAAGGCAAGGTCCCGTATGCTTCTAGAGGTCTACCATCATACCTATCCCTAAGAAACAAGGGGTCTCCGAACTTAACAATTTTAGGCCGGTGGCCCTGACATCCATCATCCGTCATCATGAAAACCATGGAGCGGGCGGTCCTAGCCTACCTTAAGCTCTCCACTTCGCCCCTCCTAGACCCCTTCCAGTTTGCCTACAGGGCAAACAGGTCCACCGATGATGCAATTAATATCGGCCTGGAGCTCATCAATGATCACCTTGACAGGCCAGACACGTACGTTAGGATACTGCTGTTGGACTTCAGCTCGGCTTTCAATACCATCTGCCCACGCATTCTCCAACGGGACCTAGCTGCACTTGGAGTCCACCCGAGTCTACAACTATGGATCACAGACTTTCTCACCAACAGGTCCCAAGTCGTCAAGCTGGGGGATATCCACTCCCAAGCAGCGACCACAAACACGGGTGCTCCTCAAGGCTGCGTCCTGTCTCCATTGCTCTACACAAACAATTGCAGATCTGAGGAAGACTCTGTCAAGGTCATCAAGTTCGCTGATGACACCACCATCGTTGGCCTCATCACCAAGGATGATATCCAGGGGTACCGCCAGCAGGTGGAGAAATTCTGCAACTGGAGCAAGGAGAATAGACTGGTGCTGAACACTGCAAAAACCGTGGAGCTAATCATTGACTTCAGGAAGTCCGCCCCCACCCCACCTCCAATTTATATCAATGGCACTGAGGTAGCCAGAGTGCCCTGCGCCCGGTTTCTGGGTACTACCATCTCCAGTGATCTCAGCTAGAAGCCCAACATCACTGCCACCCAACGGAAAGCACAGCAGAGACTCTTCTTCCTTCGCCAGCTGAGGTATTTTGGCATGACCCAAGGAATTCTAACCAACTTCTACTCCGCCACCATCGAGTCGATCCTCTGCTCTTCCATCCTAGTCTGGTATGCTGGCGCCACCGTCAGCGACAAGGACAAATTACAGAGAGTCATCAGGTTAGCAGAGAGGATCATTGGGTGCCTCCTCCCCTCACTTGCGCTACTACACAAAAAAAGGCTGAAAGGCAGGGCACTGAGGATCGCCAATGATCCGTCACACCCAGGCCACCGCTACTTCAGCCTGCTGCCATTGGGCCGGTGGCTACGGACCATCTCCACTAAGACCACGAGACACAGGAACTTGTTCTTCCCCTCGGCGATCACCCTCCTAAACTATTTCCACATACTACCATCAACGCAAGTCCCAATGAGCAGCGGGGCTAGCCGCAATACGGCCGATCAGTCAACCGTACCAACCGGCCCACAAGACTAACTGTCAGACATATCAATGTCACACTGGGACCGTGATGTATACTGTATTGCAATGCAATGTTAACTTGTCGCATCAGCTGTCTGCTGCTATCTAACTATGTATGTATGTATGTATGTATCTATCTATCTATTTTTTCCTTTTTTCCTCCTGAGCTATATGTATTGTACTGTGCCAAAAACAAATCCGGACATGACCCAGTCATGCTCGGCGAAATAAATGATTCTGATTCTGATTCTAACTACATATACTGGGACATATATAACCCTGGCTACATATACTGGCACATATATACCCCTGGCTACATATACTGGGACATATACCCCTGGCTACATATACTGGGACATATATCCCTGGCTACATATACTGGGCACATATACTCCTGGCTACATATACTAGGCACATATACCCCTGGCTACATATACTAGGCACATATACCCCTGGCTACATATACCCCTGGCTACTTATACTGGGCATGTATACCCCTGGCTACATATACTGGGCACGTATACTCCTTGCTACATATACTGGGGATATATACCCCTGGCTACATATACTAGGCACATATACCTCTGGCTACATATACTGGGGACTACTATACTCATGGCTACTTATACTGGGGACACCTATAGACCTGGCTTCCTATGCTGGGGGTACCTGTTTTTAAGGAACTGCTGTCAGATTATCTGCATTCTTGTGGAACCGCTGTTATATATTTTGGGGAACAGCTGCCAGATTATGTGTATGTTAGGGGAATGGCTGCTGCCAGATTAAGTGTATTTTGGGGAACAGCTGCCAGATTATGTGTATGTTAGGGGAACGGCTGCTGCCAGATTACGCGTATTTTGGGGAACAGCTGCCAGAATGTGTATGTTTTGGGGACCACTGATGCCAGATTATATGTATTTTGGGTGTTACATGTATTTTGGGTGATCCGCTGCCAGGTTTCACGTATTTTGGGGAACTACTTCAAAATTATGTGTATGTTGGGGGAACTGCTGCTGCCACATTATCTATTTTGGGGGAACCACTGCCATATTATCTGTATTTTGGAGGAACTTCTACCAGATTATGTGTCTTTTTGGTGAAATGCTGTCAGATTACATCTATTTTGGGGGGATACACTACAGCAGAGTTCCAACTTCCCCGGCAGACCTTTTACATCTCTGCTGAGGTCATGTATATTTGGCCCCACCCATGACCACGCCCACATTATGCTTGACCACACCCATTTTTTGGCGCCCCGCGCGTAGCGCTGCGCAGGGGGGTTTTTCAGGTGGGTCCACTCACCTCTTTTCCCAGGACTAGACCCCTGACACTAGCGATATATACTTAAGACTGCCTTACATATTCACTATATGCAAGGAGCACTTAGTGTATATATATCCCTGACTACTACTAGTCCTGTGTATGGTTTCCTTTTGCAGTTGCATATTTTCTTATTTTGATTGCCTGGTTTCCGTGCATGAAGCCAATGTACGTTTTGATGCTATGTGCTTAATTTATGTTGCAATAAACCTTGGTTATTATTCCTTATTCCTAGCCTGAGTCTTGGTGTATTTCCACATTAGTGACAAACCTGGATTTCTTGCAATTCCTATGCACTGCAGGTAATGTTTTATGTTACCAGTGCAGAGGTATCGTAACACTTATGGTAAAGACTAATATAACACTGTTGCTTTTGTTCCCACCACTACTATATTCTCTAAGAATACAAGGCAGTGATGTAGATTCTACATCTCTGCATTGTTTTCTTTGCATTTTTTGTATTATAAAGTAGGGGAGCAATTCAAAGACACACTACAGTGCCTACATGGCGCTACCAAGATAAATCCTCATTGTGCAAACTGACTTTTTGCTGCATCTCTGGCTGTTCTTCATCAACTGGAAGTTGTTCTCAGTGACATTGTAAACTGACCATGGTTTCACAATTTGTTTTTAAAGCCACAAACCAGTTTACAATGAGGTGTTGTGAAACCATATCCCTGCAAGTTCCCACCCTTAAAAGTGTTCCTTTAACTTCTTTATACATAATCCAATTCATGTAGATTTGTAAACCAAGACATTTTGGTGTAGTTTCGCTACACTATTCTTGACTATTTTGGATTGTAAAAAGGAAATACCTTTTTTTTCCATCCACTGTTTTTTCACAGGAAGAGTGGACAAGTTAAATGTATACAGTTTGTTTTGTTTCACAAATCTTTATTCAGCATACCAAATGTGAGCACATTAAATTGTCAAAACAAGGAACACCAAGAGCCCCAATAGTGTAATATGTACTGGTAAATAGTTACTAGATAGAGTAAATATTCATACTCACAAACCAGGGTTACCATTAGGCAATCACTGTAAAGGCAGGTGGGGAGATTTTCCTGACCCCACTCAGGAATAAGAAGTCGCTCTCTGTAGATGAGAAAAAGGGGGTTCAACCCTCCACCCAGGGTGGACTCAATATTATGCAGGAGAACAGAGGCGCCAAAATGATAAAAGGAAGCTAAATTAGCTTTAAAAAAACAAATTCTTGGTAAATAGAGGAGGTAGTGGTGGACTTACCTCCTCCAAGTAGACACGCGACTGTAGTAAAGACAGTCAATATATTTTATTTATGAACTCCAAATATGCAACGCGTTTTGCAGGTTTGATCCCGCTTCATCAGGCAATAACAACGGAGCAATAGCATATGTGGTCCACATATGCTATTGCTCCGTTGTTATTGCCTGATGAAGCGGGATCAAACCTGTGAAACGCGTTGCATATTTGGAGTTCATAAATAAAATATATTGACTGTCTTTACTACAGTCGTTGTGTGTCTACTTGGAGGAGGAAAGTCCACCACCACCTCCTCTATTTACCAAGAATTTGTTTTTTTAAAGCTAATTTAGCTTCCTTTTATCATTTTGGCGCCTCTGTTCTCCTGCATAACATTAAATTGTCAGTTTGTATTGTTCGCTGTAAGTTGCCCTGAATCAGGGCAAAAATATTTAATGAAGCCAATGGGGGCCTAGATACATTCCTCCTGAGTTTTCAGATGCTGCCCATTATCCTCAGGATCCATCTTGTTCCCCGTGCCTGATCCTCTTATTTCCCCAACCTTGAGGGCGTTCATCCAAGCGGTGCAGAGTGGTTCTGAACTGTGCAAGGCTGACTCTCGAACTGCACATGCACAGTGAAAGAAAGAACTTGATGACAAGGTTCAGATGTCACTAATATGCCTGGCTACCCTTACTGGGGGCATGTATGCCTGGCTACTTATACTGGAGGCACCTATACCTGGCTATTTATACTTAGGGCACCTATACCCGTCTACCTATACTGAGGGCACCTACACATGGATACCTATACTGGGTGCACCTATAGTTGGATACCTATACTGGGGGCACCTATGCCAGGCTACTTACACTGGGGGCAATTATACCTCGCTACCTATACCTGGGGCACCTATAATTGGCTACCTTTACTGTGGGAACCTATGCCTGGCTAGCTATACTTGGGGAAGCTATACCTGGCTACCCATACTGGGTGCACCTATGCCTGGAATCCTATACTGGGGCACCTATACCTGGCTACCTACCTATCTACCTATACTGAGGGCGTTTTTTTTTCTTTTTCTTGTTGCATACAAAAGATCATTTCAAATGGGTATACACCTTTGCTTATTACACAAATACACATCACTTAATATGCTTAAGACACAAGTGTTGAACTCCAGGCCTGGAGGACCAGATCCATGCCAGTGTTTAGGATGGACTCAGAAAGAGAGAAATTTGTTCTACCTGATGGACCACACCTTTCCTGATTCAGACCCATCAATTAATTTTAGCTGTGTCAAAAATGTGTGAGGACCTCGGCCCTCGAAGGACTGGTTTGACATCCCTGGCTTAAGAGAAACTGTAGTAAAAAGAAAGTAATGAATACATTTTTTTGTTTTTACAGTATTAATTTAAAGTAAACCTGAGATTTGCACTCTGCAATAAAAAAGTAGGTGACAAAGTACTGTAAAAATTTAAAGTATCAAAAGTATTTTCTTACTTGCTGGTGGCTTAAAAGGCATTTTATTTTATGAGAAAAAGTGAACTGGTTTAAAGCCCCTTGCCTACTAAACTTCTCTTTTAGGGCAGGTTTACAGAGAATGCGCTGCATTAGCACTTCAGCTGCCACCCAGACATGGGGCCAACAGAATGCAGCGCCAACACATCTGTTGCAGTGCGCAACAAATTGCAGCATGCATTTTTGGCACACAGCTCATCCATTGCCATTACATTATGGAAGGCACAAAATCGGTCTGGCAATTGATAAACTGGCCCTCAATCAATAAAAATTACTTGTATGTATATTTCACTGGGTCACCAAAAAGAGGGACCCCACAAGGATGAAGATGGAAGCACACAGACCAAAGGCACTAGGGGACCACTATACACTTAGAGGGAGATCTGAGGGACTGTCAGCTGGCCCTGGGCCTTACAGGGCAACCTAATTAAATGTGTGTGTGTGTGTGTGGGGGGGGGGGGGGGGCTACCTGATGCAGATTGGGGGATGTGAATGGTGCAAGTCAGAAGAGCCCATGTAATTTTTGACTGGGGGCAGTTTTTGCCTAGAATCAGCTCTGTCAGCTTGATGCAAATAGTCGCTGGGAACATACAGATAGAGCTTCCTTCCCTCTCCCCCTGAAGGTGTATGATTTTATTGCTTAATGCATTTCAGAATGGCATGATGGATAGATGTTCTCCACACTAGTAACACGCTGCCTGGTCCATTTGACTAGAGTGTGAGCTGGGATTGGAAAATTTAGTTCCCCAATTTTCCATTTTATTGCTCTTAGCTTCTGAATATATCTAATAATTTCAAGACTACTCTGCCTTTCTTTACTGATATCATGAATAAGACAATAAGAAAAAGACATTGCTACTTTTTTTTTGGTAAAATCACTATCTGCTTCAAGGTTAGCAAAGCTGGCATCTGAATGAGTCATTGTGAAGACAGCTATTGTCCTTCACCCAGGCATCTACATTTATGTTTCATGTGTGAATAGGATGCTTTTAATTTGTCCCTGTCTGCATCATTTGTCAGTGTCACTTGGGTGACAGAGCTGTGCTGCTGACTTGTGTATCAATGCTACACTGAATGATATTTCTCAGGTGAGTCATTTCTGAGTAAAAGAAGACTTCAGTTATCTTGGTAGAAGCTACATGAAAAAGCGCATCTTCTTAAGAACTGAAAATTAAAAGTCAAAATAAACATGCACACATCATACTTGGTAACAGTAAAAAAATGCCCAGCAGGAGGCTAGTGGACAAATCGGGCGCCGCCATTCACTCCCATAATAAATATCGTTTACTGGGCGTCGAACGGGAAAAAAGGGCGCCCGAGAATAATAACGTTTTCCAAGGGCGCCCAAAGATTTTTAATGTTTTATAACTGCTTGTGATGATTTACGTTTCCTATTTCAATAAAACATTATTTTAAATGTTATTTTAAATGTTATCCCTTACTGTTTGTAAAACATTATTATTCACAAAATAAAGCGATCAGTACGTAACGTAAATTGTAATATATTTTATCCCTTACTGTTTCTAAAACATTATTCTACACACAATACAGTGATCACTAAGGAGGGTCTTAGGTTTAGGCACCATCAGGGGGTCTTAGTTTTAGGCACCATCAGGGGAGTCTTAGGTTTAGGCACCACCAGGGGGGTCTTAGGTTTAGGCACCACCAGGGGAGTCTTAGGTTTAGGCACCAACAGGGGGGTCTTAGGTTTAGGCACCACCAGGGGGGGTCTTAGGTTTAGGCACCACCAGGGGGGTCTTATGTTTAGGCACCACCAGGGGGGTCTTAGGTTTAGGCACCAATACGGGGGTCTAGGGGTTAGGGGTAGGTACAGGGAGGGTTACTTATTAATTTTTTTAAAACTTTATTATACATTTAACTTTTTAAACGGAAGATTAACGTTTTCACAATTGCCGATTTCATGAACATTATGTAATGATTTATAACTTTATAAAAACGAATATTTAAACGAAATATAGTACATTATATTTTTAAACGTTATCCATGTTTATCGTTTAAAACCCCGCGCCCTTTTTTCCCAGCGCCCCTTTTTAACGTACGCATCATACTTACCTCCCCTGTAGTCTGCTCTTCAATCTCTTTCTTCTCTCCTGCATCCTATTTGTCCACTGTGATCAATGGAATGCTCTGTCCTCCATTTTGAAAATGGCAATTATCCCATAACAGCTTCCTGGTCAGCACACTGTAAACTGTAATATCTCCCACTTAAACCTTAGGGAAAAATGGACATTAGCTTGCGCATCAGTTGTCCTTTCAGCTAAACTGACAACAACTGATTATTTCAGTTCTGACAAAATCTTGTCAAAAATTCAAGGGATCATTGTTAGAAGAAAATAAAGCGCTTCTTAGAAAAACTGACAGTGAGGTAAGCATGTAACATTCATTTGCAGGTACATCATGTGTTTATTTAAAATAATTTTACTTCGTTCAGGTTCACTTTAAAGTGAGCATCCACATTCATCATGGAATTTATGTACTGGCGCAAAAAGCTTCTTGTAATCTGATATTATTAAAAATGAAGTTTCCATTTTTAAAATGCTGTTTTCATATTGTAGAAAATGTTGCATAAATTGTCTTATAATGTAAGCCTATTTAGCATGTTTCTCCTCCCCATGTGCTTTGCTCCATCACCATATGAATTCAGTGACTCGTCTGCTATACTTATCACTACATTGTTTACATCACTATTTTGTGTACCATTGTTGAACGCTATTGTCAGGAACCGGCCCGCGGCACGCCTGCGTATACGGTTCCCGACTGCGGGTTTGACCAGACTGAGAGGGGAAGCAGCCTTAGTCAAGCTAAAACAAGGCTGGGACCCCTCAGAACACCTCTCACTGCCACCACTAGCGGTTCGCTAGACACTTCCACTCTGCTGTCGAGTCCTCAGCGCGCACTCCGCGTTTTTCGTATTTGGGTCAGCTCTGCGCTTAGGTCGAATACGAGAACGCCACGCACCCACACACACAGTACAGTTGTACAGTAACACAGCACAATCAGACACTGACTTGTAATGCGAGTTACACTGTCGTGCAGCAAAACCACTAACAGTCGTTCCGAACGATACTGTTAGCTACTCGCACTGGCGTTTTGTACGTTGGGTCAGCTGCGCGCTTTAGGCCAACGTATGACAAACGCCCCCACACACACAATGCAATTACAATTTCATATGGTAGTGTTGCTCAAACATACAACTAGGCACGGACTTATACACAGCTACACTGCAGTCTCCTTTAGGCTATGAGTGTTAGTTTAGTACGGCAGAAGTCAAGCTTATTAAATAATCTATATATATAATAGAGTAAGTGCTTCAACCTTCAAGCAAGAAGAAGAAGTAGTGCCCTGCCCCCAGGGCCGGTCCAAGCAAGAAGAAGGGGCTGGTCCAAGCAAGAAGAAGATGTAGTGTCATATCAAACCAAGGGCAAAGAGGGATGATTTGCATATTCAGTAGCAGTGCATTGTGGGTCCCCACAAATGTTCACTTATAGCTGAATTATTGCAGATTTGCTTCTGATTTAAGAAGGAAAATTACACCTAGCTTTGCTTTTTTTAGTAGGAGGGCTTTTTGGTCTCTTTTATCCTCCTATACATTCTTAGTAGTTTGGGTCACCCTGAGCTGCTTGGTTACTCTGTTGTACTGGTCCAAGCCTTATCAATCCCTGCTATACACTGATGAGGACCAAACATCTGAAATAGGCTGTTACATGTGGGTTTTATATGACTGTGTAAAACTTAAAGCTATAAGCTTGCTTGACTTCCTAAGAGTAAAAAAAGGAATAATTTGCATATTTAGTAGTGGTGCATTGTGGGTAACCACAAATGTTCACTTATAGCTGAATTATTGTAGATTTCCTTCTATTTTAAAAAAGGCAAATTACACCAATACAGTGTGCGGCATTGCAGGAAGTGACGACAGTGGAACGCACGATGGAACACGGAAGAGGTGACTCATCCCCGCCCGCTGCCTCTTACTAATAGTGGCGGCTGCTACTGTGCTTAAGCAGGAGGGGGAGCGCACATGGGGGACCCAGGTGAGGGGGGGGGGGGGTTCCTGCTGAGTTTAAGCTGGAGGTAGAGCACAAATGGGGACCCAGTTGAGGGGGGGGGGGGGGTTTCCTGCGGAGCTTAAGCTGGAGGTAGAGCACACATGGGGGACCCAGTTGAGGGGGGCTCCAACCCCCCTCCCCGCCGCTGTGCCCAATACCCCGTTCCTGCCCTCTACCCTCTAATGCGGCGTATGCTACGGCGCGGGTCGGCTAGTAATTTAATATTCCAGAAAAACATAGAACAATGCAGAACTTAATATATACAAAAGATTACAAAAAACAAAGTAAAAATAGTTACAAGATAAAAGTTACAAAGATAACACACACGGATACTTGCGTAAAATAAAAATGGGGATTAAAAAAAAAACGTTACCAACTTGAAGGTCTCAACGTTGTCGGCAGGAGCATGCCGCTTGTTCGACCAGAAGTCGAGATCAACTCTAGCTATGCGCTATCTCCAAGAGCAGATACCGGTGGCTGTCCTTGGTCAGCTTAAATAGTCCGAAGTGTCCCCTGGGGCATTTAATGTCCAGCCCCAGGAACTAATGCACTTTCCCCGTTTGTGACATCACCGAACGCTTGTCATAATCTTGAGAACAACAAATATCCTGTTGACACTTACAGATTTCAAAGCAATTCCTTTTCCAGAGATCCAACATCCACTATAGTACCCACACCCAACAAAAGACTTCCTTAGCCCAATTTCCCCAGGTTACAATGTCTATACATCCAGAGATTGTTAAGTGAGGCTTTCAACTCCAGGTGAAAACTTGATTAAGGCTTTTTCCTGTCTCCTGTTTTTAAAGTCTGCAGAGATTTCCAACCCCCTTCCAATAGATGTAAGTTACAGGGTATGTTTGTGTTTCTTCACCACAAGTTGACATGTGTTAGTCTTTTCCTGACTAGGCTTGCTTTGTGTATTGAGACCATGGGCTGTCTCCTGAGTTCAAAAAGCCCGGCAGATAATCCCATTAGCAGAAACTCAAAGCACTTCATATGGTCAAGACAATACCCACTTCCTTGCCCCAAGCAATCAAAGGCAACCGCTCCCTCCATGGAACATAGGCAGAAAAATGAAAGAATATGTTCCTGTTATCCTTACATCATAAGCACCCCAATATATCACCACAGCTATAATGTCCCTGTGTAACATCATTGAATGCTGTGATGTCTCCCCTACCTATTGCACAGCACTGTGTAATACAGGTCCTTCTAAAAAAATAGCATATTGTGATAAAGTTAATTATTTTCTGTAATGTACTGATAAACATTAGACTTTCATATATTTTAGATTCATTACACACAACTGAAGTAGTTCAAGCCTTTTATTGTTTTAATATTGATGATTTTGGCACACAGCTCATGAAAACCCCAAATTCCTATCTCAATAAAATTAGCATATTTCATCCGACCAAGAAAAGAAAAGTGTTTTTAAAACAAGAAAAGTCAACCTTCAAATAATTATGTTCAGTTATGCACTCAATACTTGGTCGAGAATCCTTTTGCAAAAATGACTGCTTCAATGCGGCGTGGCATGGAGGCAATCAGCCTGTGACACTGCTCAGGTGTTATGGAGGCCCAGGATCCTTCAATAGCGGCCTTAAGCTCATCCAGAATGTTGGGTCTTGCATCTCTCAACTTTCTCTTCACAGTATCCCACAGATTCTCTATGGGGTTCAGGTCAGGAGAGTTGGCAGGCCAGTTGAGCACAGTAGTACCATGGTCAGTAAACCATGTACCAGTGGTTTTGGCACCGTGAGCAGGTTCCAGGTCGTGCTGAAAAATGAAATCTTCTTCTCCATAAAGATTTTCAGCAGATGGAAGCATGAAGTGCTCCAAAATATCCTGATAGCTAGCTGCATTGACCCTGCCCTTGATAAAACACAGTGGACCACCGCCAGCTGCTGACATGGCACCCCAAACCATCACTGACTGTGGGTACTTGACACTGGACTCCAGGCATTTTGGTCTTTCCCTCTCCCCAGTCTTCCTCCAGGCTCTGGCACCTTGATTTAAGAATGACATGCAAAAGTTGCTTTCATCCGAAAAAAGGACTTTGGACCACTGAGCAACAGTCCAGTGCTGCTTCTCTGTAGCCCAGGTCAGGCGCTTCTGCCGCTGTTTCTGGTTCAAAAGTGGCTTGACCTGGAGAATGCAGCACCTGTAGCCCATTTCCTGAACATGCCTGTACACGGTGGCTCTGGATGTTTCTACTCCAGACTCAGTCCACTGCTTCCGAAGGTCTCCCAAGGTCTAGAATCAGTCCTTCTCCACAATCTTCCTTAGGGTCCGGTCACCTCTTCTCGTTGTGCAGTGTTTTCTGCCACACTTTTTCCTTCCCACAGACTTACCTCTGAGGTGCCTTGATACAGCACGCTGGGAACAGCCTATTCGTTCCGAAATTTATTTCTGTGTCTAACCTCTTGCTTGAGGGTGTCAATGATGGCCTTCTGGACAGCAGTCAGGTCGCCAGTCTTACCCATGATTGCGGTTTTGAGTAATGAACCAGGCTGGGAGTTTTTAAAAGCCTCAGGAATCGTTTGCAGGTGTTTAGAATTAATTAGTTGATTCAGATGATTAGGTTAATAGCTTGTTTAGAGAACCTTTTCATGATATGCTAATTTTTTGAGATAGGAATTTTGGGTCATGAGCTGTATGCCAAAATCATCAATATTAAAACAATAAAAGGCTTGAACTACTTCAGTTGTGTGTAATGAATCTAAAAGTCTAATGTTTATCAGTACGTTACAGAAAATAATGAACTTTATCACAATATGCTAATTTTTTGAGAAGGACCTGTATGTTTGTGCTTTATAAATAAAGTTTAATGATAATAATTATCAAATTTATGTTGTAAATCCTTTCTCTTATTCACCCATGTCTTGTAATTGTATTGTAGAGTGCTACATGATGCGAAGATGAAACTACATAACTGTGATAAAACGCGGAAAGGCCGCCGCGTGTACTGTCGGCAAGGCGGCTGATTCCGCGTCCAGCGCGGCGGTTTGCACGCAGCAGCGTGCGTCTGGTGTGGCTGGGCCTGTTAGTTCACACAGGCTGAGAAATACGCGCGCGCGCGCTAAGAGGCAGAACCTTTATGACAAACAAGGAGGGATCAGCTGACCAGGTTGGTCAGCTGACCTCAAAGCAAGTGGCTATTGGTTGATCGCTGATGGGTGGCGCCGGAGAGCGCCGCGCTATATATAGTCACTGCTGGTCAGTCTCAAGTTGTCTGCCGTTGCGACACTACGTGGAAGCACTCAGACCTTAGTCAGATCCTACAGTGTGTTAGAACCAGGAGGACCTGGGAATTCACACTGAGCCAGATTACTTCTGTGTATTATTGTGTTATACTTCAGACTAGTTACAGGGTGTTGAGACTACGGACCTCACACCCAAGTTTAGGGACTCTGTGTTATCATTCTGTTATACTTCAGACTAGTTCCAGGGTGTTGAGACTATGGACCTTACACCCAAGATTAGGGACTCTGTGTTATCATTCTGTTATACTTCAGACTAGTTTCAGGGTGTTGAGACCACAGACCTCACACCCAAGATTAGGGACTTTGTGTTATCATTCTGTTATACTTCAGACTAGTTCCAGGGTGTCGAGACCACGGACCTCACACCCAAGATTAGGGACTCTGTGTTATCATTCTGTTATACTTCAGACTAGTTCCAGAGTGTCGAGACCACGGACTTCACACCCAAGTCTAGGAATACTCTGTACCATCATATTATACTCCAGACTAGTTCCAGGGTGTAGAGACCACGGACCTCACACCCAAGACTAGGCATTGTTGATATCTGTTATGACCTATTGCATTCCTGACTATCCCTCTGCTTTCTGATTCGGTACCTACACATATCTGATTATCTGTTGCCAAACCCTGCCTGCCTTTGGATACCGAATCAGCCTTCTGTCTATGTACCTTGTCTGTCTGTGTGTTGCCGACCTGGCTTGCCCGACCTAGAGAGCTATCTCTCTCCTTAAAGATAGTCTCCAGACCTGCTAGTGACATCCACCTTTCAGGTGTCACTCACTCACAGGTTCTTCCTACCTTCAGCCTGGGACTCCACCCCTTTGAAGGCCTCAGGCTGTTGGACGGTTTTTGTACTTCCCAAAAGGCGGTATCGCCCATACTGCCAGAGACCACCTGCTCCTCGGGTGGTCTTACTCAAAGTCATTACTGTTGCACCAAACACTCACATTATAAAGGTGTCCAGAGGTTAGTTATACTTAGATTATCGGTGATTCTGCAGATCATCAATAATCAGGTATAATCTGTATTCTTGGTGATACTGCAGATCACCAATAATCAGATTCTCTCTGTGTGCTGACACCGATCGTTACAATAACTCATTAATAATAAGTTAGAGTAAGCACCCTGGCAAGAGTACTGAGTGCCCAAAAATGTACATCACACTGTAGCCAGGAAGAGACATTGTTACTCGTAAATAACTGCAGAAATCAATTTCCACAACCTTATTTGCCACTATTTAGTTTAAAAACGATTTTTTTCCATAGTGAATAAAACCAATATGGGATAATAGGCAGGGTCATTTCTGGCCATTTTGGCGTCCAAGGCAAGGCAGTTGTTGCCTGTCCCCACCCCATAAATGAATGAATAGTGTCAGGAATATATTGGGGTGCTGATGCTGTTAAAGAGGATCTGTAACATCAAAAGATCCCCTGGGGGGTACTCACCTCGGGTGGGGGAAGCCTCCGGATCCTAATGAGGCTTCCCACGCCGTCCTCCGTCCCTCAGGGGTCTCGCTGCAGCCCTCCGAGAATAATGACGTCAATATTTACCTTCCTGGCTCCTGCGCAGGCGCTCTGATGGCTGTCGGCTCCGAACTACACGGAAATACCCGATCGCCGTCGGGTCTGCTCTACTGGAAGTTTCCGGCGCCTGCGCAGTAGAGCGGACCCAACTGAGATCGGGTATTTCCGTGTAGTTCGGAGCCGAGAGCAGCCACAGCGCCCCAGCTGGAGCCTGCAAAGGTAAATATTGAACTGACAGTCGGCTCTGTCGCCGGCTGTTCGGAGGGTTGCAGCGAGACCCCCGTGGGACAGAGGATGGCGTGGGAAGCCTCATTAGGATCCGGAGGCTTCCCCCACCCGAGGTGAGTACCCCCCAGGGGATCTTTTTGACGTTACAGAGTCTCTTTAAGGATAATACAGTAATATATTTTCATTTTCCCATTTTTATATCTGCTGTGGTATGTCAAAGGTGCAGATATGCAGGCTAGATTCATGGACTGTTCATGTGATTGTGTGGGTGGGTCACTAGACCTACATTTGCATCTAAAGAGGACTTCAGTGAATAGAGCTTGGCTAATCAGACAATGGCAGAAGTAAAGTGTTGAAGTCCTTGACACTTGAAACACTTACACTTCTGTTGAGGAAGGGAAGAACTCTAGACTAAGTCAGGAAGAGTCGCTGCACCAAAAGTTGACATGTGTGTTAAACACTATTTCATTGTGAGGAAATTGAATTATTGGTGGAGGTGCAAACTATACCCTGTAAATCACATCTATGGGAAGGGGCTGGAAATCTCTGCAGACTTTAAAAACGGAGACAGGAAAAAGCCTTAATCAAGTTTCCACCTGGAGTTGAAAGCCTCACTTCACAATCTTTTGATGTATAGACTTTTACCTGGAAATGGAATATGTCTGAGATTTAATTCAAAACTAGTTCCTCCCCTCCCCAAGGAAGTTGCAGCCTCCAGGCGTATCTCACAGTATAAAACAGCAGCTAGGATAACCACAACTTGTAGTTCTTGGAGGTAGCTCACACGGCTAGAACTAACCTGGTTCCTGACCAGAAGTGCGTACTCCCGCAACAGCGCCAGATCGATACGCTGGTACGTTTATTTCCCCGTTTATTTTGGTAAGCAAAATCGCTTTGTGTGTATTTTTGTACTTTTATCTTTGTAACTTTTTACTTTGTTTTTGTAATCTTTTGTATATATTCTGTTCTGCATTGTTCCACCTTTTTCCCTGGAATATTAAATTATTATTTAATAAGCTTGACTTCTGCCGTACTAAACTAACACTCATAGCCTAGAAGAGATTGAAGTGTGTATAAGTCCGTGCCTAATTGTATGCTTGAGCAACACTACCATATGAAATTGTAATTGCATTGTGTGTGGGGGCGTTTGTCATACGTTGGCCTAAAGCGCGCAGCTGACCCAACTTACGAAAAACGCCAGTGCAAATAGCGACAGCTGAGTGGCTAACAGTATCGTTCGGAACGATTGTTAGTGGTTTTGCTTCACTACAGTGTAAGATTGCAACTGTGTGTGTGTGTGTGGGTGCGTGGCGTTCCCGTATTCGGCCTAAGCGCAAAGCTGACCCGAATACGAAAATGCGAAGTGCGCGCTGAGGACTCGACAGCAGAGTGGAAGTGTCTAGCAAACCGCTAGTGGTGGCAGTGAGAGGTGTTCTGAGGGGACCCAGCCTTGTTTTAGCTTGACTAAGGCTGCTTCCCGCTTGATCTGGTCAAACCCGCAGTCGGGAACCGTATACGCAGGCGTGCCGTGGGCCGGTTCCTGACAAATAGGACGTCTGCAGTCTACATAAATTGGCTATGCAGACAGTAATGACAAACTAGTAGGTTGAGTACAAAAATATTGTTTCTTAAAACAAGTCGATAAAGGATTATTACCAGGCCAGTTACATCTGATTATCTCAAATTTACTCAAGAAATCCTTACTTTTAAGGACAAGAGAGCTCTATAGCCACTTTCTAAAAGATACTGATACAGGTTTGGAGGTTGGAATATTGTCCTGGAAATCAAAAAGAGTTGCAACAATCCATATAGACCAAAATCAAAACAAATTACAGCTTATTTAGCTCATGAACATTACCTGCCATTCATTTTTATGCTATTTAGGCAACCCTTGTTATGTTGATTGGTAGTGCACATTTAGGTGTTCAAATTACAATTCATCCCTGTCTTAATGGAACTAGCAGTTGTGCATAAGAATTCCATAAAGAATAGCTCCTTGGTGCCCCCTCAAGCAGCTGTCAACCCAGGCATCTGCCTGGTTTGTCTTTGCCAAAAAAAAAAAGCATTGCTAATAGCAGACCCGGGTTTGCATCACAGGAGCCTATAGGCACAGATGTCCTGGTACCTTAGGGTTGGTTATCCCAGCTGTCACCTCTCCCCTACTTCCTTTGCCCGGTGTAGGTAGGTACATGTGCTTCTTAGGGATGGTCGGAAATGCCAATTTCCGATTCTGTGGAAATTTCTGATTTCCGCCGAATACCGATTCCATGGATTTCTGTTTTCCGAGGAGTTTTGTGTTTGCCATTTTTTGCACTCTCTGATTGGCTAAATACTTAATTTCACTCAGAAGTATTGAACTAACCAATTAACTAATCAAGAATGCAGAATTTTACTGCAGTAATCGGAATACCACGGTAATTTTAGGCCAATCATAAGACTCGGGAATACTCAATACTATTTGAGTCTTATGATTTGCCTAAAATTACAGTAATCCGATTTTCATGAAAATTCAGTATTCTGTGATTGGTCAAATACTTCTGAGTCATGTGATTAAGGTCACATTCACAGTGGGAAGTTGCGGTTTAATGCGACGTTAAAGTCGCACCATGTCTGCGTTGAGAGGTAATGCACTGCAAGCAGTGAGTTACCACAACGCAACATTTTCCAACGCAACTTTAACGTTGCACTGTGAATGGCCAACAGGATTAGCATTGCAGTGCAGTAAGCTGCGTTATAAGACTTTATAACGCAGCTACGCAACATAGCACTGTGAATGCGACCTAAGCTAAAATTACCAAGTTGCGGTAATGCGGTTTCTGATAGTAAATGCGGAAATTTCAATTCTGTGGAATCCGAATGAGTATCCCTATTAGGTAGCTAGAGGTACCCTCAGTATTGAGCAGCCAGAGGTGCCCCTGACTGAAAGGAGGTCTCATCAGTTGAATGCCGAGAGCAGAGTGAGTAACCTCTCATTTACACTTTGCTCAGGACTCTGTATAGGGTGGGAGAGAGGGAGGCACTCGGGGAGGGAATTGAGCCCTCTTCTGCAGATAAGCCACACTGTTATGGGCTTGATTCATTATGCAGTGCTAACCTACTTAGCACGTCTAAAGTCTTTAGGCGCGCTAACCAGGGTGCTAAGTAGGTTAGCACCGGTTTTCTCAATCAGATCGCGCGCTAAGTACCGCGCGCAAAGTTTTGCACGCGCACAGTCCTATGCGCGCGCTAAGTCCCATAGGCTTTAATGGGCACTTCGTGCGGAGCTTTGCGTGCATAACTTTGTGCGCGATGCGTTTCGCGCGCAAATTACCGCACAAAAACCTCTTTTAGACTTGCTAAGGGGCTTTTTCACAGGCGTGCTAACAGTTAGAACCGCTTTGTGAATCAAGCCCTATAACTTCTAAGAAAGTCCCTGAAAGGGTTAAGATGTTTCAGTTCCAATTCTTTAATATTCAGCTTAATTTAGTCTGCAGGAATGTTTCCTCAGGCATTAGGCAGAGAAAAATATGCTATGCATGTGTTCTGTGCTGCCCTCAAGGTCTTACTATAGTGCTGAATCTTCAACTGTTGAAGAAACAGTGACATCTTGTGCTGCAGTTATGACATAACAATAGTACAGTATGTTGATGAGGGCTGCACTGTTAATTGAACACATTTCCCTAAGGAGAAGCTACAGAAAACTAGTGGCAGTGTGTCAGTTATTGGTACTTAGCATACCACTGTCTGTAGAGAAACAAAATCTTGAAAAGTATTGTGAGGAGACAAGGACTGATGAGACAAGAGTGGCCTGACAGGACTGGTGTGACAAGACTGTTGTGACATGACTGACTGACAAGACTGACTGGACTGACAAATTGAGTGCCGACATGCTGCTATTACTATGCAAACGCAACAGCACTGGACACTGGCAAAGGTTTAAATAACTTGGCCTTCACGCCACTGCCAAAGCCCCTCTCCCCTGCTGTATTTTGCTATTTGCAAACCTGCAGTATTTTATAACCTATTGTAAGTTATTTAAAGTACATTAAAAACAGCCAAAAAAGGATTGTTTATACTGTATACAGTCATCCAAAAGTAAATCATGAATCCACTTATTTCACCCGGTGTAATACATGACTTGACTTACAAACAAGTTCCTTGCGAGGAACCGGTTTGTAAGTGAGTGACTGCTTGTGTTGCTTTAGTAAAACTAAAAGTGTCTACAAATAAATTGCAAGTGTCCACAAAATAGCATCCGTAATACCTTTGTTCAAGATAGTGGTCAAAGCCATAGTATTTCTTTATGCCCATGAAAGGTAATGGTATCTCCAGAACTGCGGGTCTATATTTGTCTATGGACAATATAACTTGTTAATTTTAGGGACTAATCCTCTATAATAATCTCCCTGTGTCGCTGCGTCCAGCTGTCCCTTAGTCCCTGTTATTTGCTACTGCCCATGTGCGCAGTACTGACAGCTGGACGGGACCAGGGAGCGAGGTGAGCGGGCAAGGCGGGCGCACTGGTGGCGGCGTAGAAAAGACCTAGAGCCTGTTTTTAAACGGGCTTGGGTCTAATAGTTTATTCATATTGTACACAGTTGTTTCAGGCTAGGTTCGCAGTGGTCAGTTGCAAAACACATGCACTGAGTGTGAACTGCAATGGAGACTAGGAATGATCAATGATATGCAAATATTTCCAAGTTTATGCAAATGTATGTAAATTTGTATGCAAATATATGCAGCTTGAAAATCGCCCAATCAATTTAAACCTTGGTGGGACTCAATTGGTCCATTTTCAAGCTGCATATATTTGCACAAATATTTACATACATTTGCATAAACCCAGAAATATTTGCATCTAATTGATTATCCCTAAGGGCTGGAATCCACTAGAGCGATTTTGTGAGAGTTTAGTGATTGATGCAAACCACTAGCTATTTCCTTTAAAGAGAATCTGTATTGTTAAAATCGCACAAAAGTAAACATACCAGTGCGTTAGGGGACATCTCCTATTCCCCTCTGTCACAATTTCGCCGCTCCTCGCCGCATTAAAAGTGGTTAAAAACAGCTTTAAAAAGTTTGTTTATAAACAAACAAAATGGCCACCAAAACAAGAAGTAGGTTGATGTACAGTATGTCCACACATAGAAAATACATCCATACACAAGCAGGCTGTATACAGCCTTCCTTTTGAATCTCAAGAGATCATTTGTGTGTTTCTTTCCCCCCTGAGGGGGGAGTGCATAGCAGAACCACAACACTGAAGAACTTGGCAGCCTTCCAGACACAGGCTGACAAGTCTGACAAGGGAAAGATACATTGATTTATTACAGAAACTGTGATAGTACAAAGTGCTGCAGTAAGCCAGAACACATTAGAATAGCTTTTGGAACTTGTAGGATGATAAAAAACAGGATGCAATTTTTGTTACGGAGTCTCTTTAACGCTCAGCTACATGTTAACAGATGGCCCGTATTCCACGGGAACTATTGCGATTACCAAAATTGCAAATGCAGGACATGCAGCGATTAGCATTAGTGTTTCTGCATTGTAAAGTATATAAACGCTGGCATAATAGCTTGTCAAAACCTACACAGAGCAATTTTGCTAGCGTTTTTACATTACTGCACACTGTAAAAAAAATTAAAATTAAATGAAAGGACCAATCAGATTTAAAAACGCTAATCACCTTTTGATAGGGTGGGCTGGGACTTCATCGACTGTACAACTCAACATATTGGCATTTCAAGTAATATGCGTAGACGCATCTTAACACTATACTCCTCCCCTAATACTAAAGTGCAAGCTAATAGGGTTCTGTCAGAGACCTTTAACATACGTAATGGCATGCTCCAGGGGTGCCCCCTCTCTCCCCTCATTCTTGCTCTTTCATTGGAACCCTTTCTTTGCACGGTCAGAGCCAACCCTAATATACAAGGAGTAGTGATGCCTCATTCCTCTCACAAAGTAGCAGCCTAAGCTGATGACCTGCTATTTTATCTAACATCTCCCCATACCTCTCTCCCCAATTTGCTCTCAGAATTCTGCTCGTATGGACATCTCTCAAATCTTTCTATTATTTATGATAAAAGTGAAGCTATGGGAGTATTACTACCAAGTACACTGACCTCGCTCCTAAAATCCAATTTCCCATTTAAATGGCCCTCGCAAATTTTAAACTATTTGGGAGTGCATATTACCTCTAATCCAAGAGATCTATTCTCTCATAATTTTTTACCAGCCTTGAACCGCATTAGACAAGATCTGTTGAAGTGGGATAGACCTCACTTTTCCTGGTTTGGTAGATCCTGTATAATCAAAATGACTCTTATGCCGCAGCTTCTCTACCTCTTCCAAACCTTACCAGTAGCTATCCCGGGCCTCCTACTTTAAACAGTTAACTCAAGTATTTTCTAAATTTATTTGGAACGGACGGAAGCCAAGATTAAAATATTAATTGCAGACCGCCCCCAAAGAAATGGGAGGTATGGCGATTCCAAACCCAAAATTATATCATACTTCTGCAGTACTTATCAGAATTATCCGAACATAAGAGATGGGTCCAGATGGAAGACGAGCTGATGGGTGGAGGTCTCAGACAGATCCCCTGGCAAGCGAACCATACCAAAGTATCAGATCCTAGTGCTTCTCTACCATACCAGACACTGAAATTATTCTCACAATATAGAAGAGCCATTCACATTTCTCCATTTCCTCTGTGCTCTAAAAGATAATCAACAGCATATTAACCTTTAAAGAAAAATATTTTTTGTTACAGTTTACAGAACTCTTGCAATAAATCTGCAATGTGTCTACTTTCTGCTGTTATGGAAGCAGACAAAGGGTTAACACCCGGTGTTTACATACTAGCTGTGTCTGCCGAAGACTGCTGAATTCTTGTGATTCTGTAATGGGACAAAAGGAGAGCGCACTCGAGGCAAATCAAGGCAGATGGCCGGTGGCCGTTAGAAAGGTCTCACCTGATCCGGTGACCTATATAGGAATCACCGGCATGATTCATATCCTTCTCAGTTTAGGTTCCTTTTAAGTCAGACGTGATGGGGGAAGTAAAGTAAGCTTGCTAGCTGTAGTGCATGGAGGTATGGAATAACAGTGTCTACTGTTCAGTTATAAAAGTAAGGCTTTTATTAAAGGAAACCTAGAAGGACTTTAAAAAAAAAAAAAGTTTAACTTACCTGGGGCTTCTACTAGCCCACTGCAGATGTCCTGCGCCAGCGCCGGGACAAAACAATACTCCAGTCCCACGCCTCAGTTTTGTTATCGCCAACTTCAAAGTCAATGGCCACTGCGCCTGCACGGCCCTGGCCGCACCCAAGTGCAATAGGAAAAAACCTTGTACTGTGCCTGCACAGGATGATCCCAGCGATGGTAGTGCAAATGAGGACAGCACAGTGGCTGGCGACTAGCTCAGTCACCAAAAATGAAACTGAGCTGCGGTGCGGGACCAGAGGATCGTTTTGTCCCCGCGCCAGCACAGGTCGTCTGCAGCAGGCTGGTAGAAGCCCCAAGTAAGTAAGTAAGGTCTCCTTTAACACTTGCAATGCATTTCTGGAGCCAAATGCTCCTTTCCTCAATGACAAGTATATAATTACTAGTAAAAGCAGTCATTCGTTAATTACAATTTCAAATGGGCAATCACTAAACAGATGTACTGTAAATGAGTAGTGTACCCATATTGCACTGGCAGATTTCCATAAACACATAATTATTACCAAAGGAGAAGATTGTAACAAAAATGTATCAATCCTTGGGGTATGCGGGTGTTTATACGGGCAAAAATTTTATTTTTGGAGGTAACTGATACATTTTGAATGAAAACTTGCCCTAATGGGAAAACTATAAACTATATTGGGGGAGGGGGGAGGGGGGGGGGGGCAAGAGAAAATAGGTGGTGGTATGAATAAAAGACTGGTAATAACAACAAGTACTTTATTATGTCAGCTGTTAAATTGTTCCCAATTGTAGCAACTGACAACAAAGTACTCATCCTATACAATAAAATGCAAGTGTCCCTGCGTCACAGTTTCGGACTGGATGGTCCTCATTAGTGCATGGCATGGATTAATGTGGCTCTATGGCGTAGGACTTGTAACACCCAGAGTAACAGATTGCCCGTCAAGCTCATGGAGAACCAAAACTTCTAGGAGTGTGTAAGGGTCTAAAAAGGACCCAAAAACCCAAACATGAAGGGGATAGTGCAAGCACTCCTATTTTATTTTATCTATAGTGGTTGAACGCTGATTTGGAATTAAGTGCATAATTCCTTGATCAAGGTGGAAGAGAAAAGTGAAGAAAGAGAAGAGAAAAATAAAGCGTAGAAGAGGATTTATATGTGAAAAGGTGACAGTCGGAAGACCCAATAAAGTTTTAGTTGATTTATTAAGAATGTATTTTAATTTCAGTAATACTCTGTTTAGCTCAGCAGGTTAGTAATTATCAAGGAGAGGAGTTCATATTTTCTTGAATCTTGTAGTGGATTTGTTCAGTAGTACTCTGGTTTTCCTTAAAGGGGTTTTTTAACCATTTACCTGTGGCTTCTACCGGCCCCCCTGCAGATGTCCTGTCACGCACCTGTCCTCAAGGATACTCATGGCCCCTGGAGTGGGTCACTTTTGCTTCAAAAAATAAATTGAAGCCAAAAGAGTTGAGAAAAAGAGTGACAAAAGGCTTGTGATACAGTTTTAGTGCTGGGAAGTTTAAATGGTCATTACTTCTGTTTGTTTTTCACTTCATCAAAATTTTTTACAGCTGCAGTTTAGAATACAATCTTAAAGTGAAGCATTTAAACTGAACAAAAATCGACTGAACTAAAAATGTGAGACACAATCCTATGTTATATATTTTTTTGACAATTTTAACCCCTTACTGTTGGATAGCCCTAACCTCCCCTCCAACATTAACTTTTTACTTACACTTTACTCTAACATTCCTCTTAATGTTAATTCCTCTGGGATGACTAACCCAAAGCACCATCTAACATAACTCCTTCCTGGTGTCTAACCTTACCCTTGTAATCCTAATGACTACAGGTAATTGTCACACTTCCTATCTTCAACCTTTCTAAATCAAGCCTAACTTTTTAACTAAGACCCCCAACCAGTCTTCTACAGTCATCTGCAGTACTAGACATTCTAGCTATGCAATAGCTGAACACCAATGCCATACCCGTGAATCTTACCACAGATAACATTTTTGTAGATTGCTGGTATCCCTGTGCTGAAATTAACTGATACCCAGTGGGAAACAACTATGTCTTGTAGAAATGTAAAAAAAAAATCTTCACTTTGCAATACATCATTATAGCCACAAGATGGTGTTATAACATTAACTTTTATAGATTTAACAATGAAAATGGAAAAATGCATACTACTGTATACGTCAATAAATAAACCCCACATTTACTAGTGAAGCAAAGTGCTACTTCACTGTAATGCTATTATAGTTTTTGTCTACCATGGTCATTAAATTAACAATATAATTTTTTCATAGGCTACAATTATTATTATTTGTTAGACTGTGTATTTACTATAGCACTGGCATCTTAATCAGTGCTTAACAGAGTCCATATTCTATTGCAAATCAGCTGCATTTGACGCTTTGATGCCCCAAAACTTTGCAATTCTAGGTGTCACGCTGACGTTGTATTTTAATTGTTAAAGTGGGATAAAACTCTGACACAGAATTAATTTAAAAAAGTGGTTTCCTATTTTTTCATTACCCATTCAGTTACCATATTTCCTTTTGTGCACAAGTAATATTCACTGCTTACCAATTGCCAGTTCCCAAAGTACAGTTTATCTGCTCTGAAAGCTGCCATTGCATTTTATGCATAGCTGCTGTATTTATATATTAAAATCTATCTAGTGATCATTTCTTGGCTCTCTCTGCTTCTCAGCTTTGTACAGTTGCTTTTCAGCATGATGCTGGCTGTATAATAACTGTAGCAAAAAAGGAATGTAAACAAAAGACGTTATCACCTTTTCAGATGCGGCCAGAAGCCTAAAGTGTACCAGAGCTCATGCAAATAGAAATTTGTATACATACCTGGGGCTTCCTCCAGCCCCATATGCTCCGATTTCTCCCACACCACCGTCCTCAGTCTTCTGCAGTGGCGGTACCGGGTCCCCGCACTTCTGTCAGTTGGAGTCAGTCTGACGTAAGAGAAATGCGCCCTCTATGTATCTCTCCAGCAGCTGCTGGAGAGATATGCAAAGAGTGCACTTCTCCTGCGTAGACTGGAGCCGACTGACGGAAGGGCAAGGACCCTGTACCGTCACTGCAGAAGACTGAGGATGGAGCTTGGGATCGCACAGCGTATGGGGTAGGAGGAAGCCCCAGGTATGTATAAATCTTTCTATTTGCATGAGCTCTGAGTCCCTTTAAGGATTTTTCCACTGAAGAACAAAGTGTTGTGTTTGAATGCTGTTCTGCTACAATTGTTTTTTCTGTGGTAGTAGATTTTATGCTGTAAATCTTTTAGATAAGAGAAAAAGCAGAGTTTCATACCATTTTAAGCATGAAAGTCATGCCCATATATTGCAATATATCAACATGAAACCCAGGTTGAGAGACTGCTGATATTAATCATTGATTATTGTGTCAATTTTTTTTATTCTGGGATTTTAATTGTAATATTATTTTGCCATTATTGTGGTACTGTATGTATTTTAAGTGTGCGTTGACATCCTATTTTAGTTGTTAAACATGCAAGTTATGCCCATACATTGCAGTATAATGTGGGGAATAGACATTAAACTGCTCTTCGTAGGTATCTGATTTTGCCCCTGAGCTTTAGCTCAGGTACACTTTAACATTTTCCTTGCTCAGTGCACTAGTCAGCATTTCTGTGCAATAAACACAAATGCGTGCCCAAGTTTAGTTCTACCTCCTATTAAGGGCAGTATAGGCGCACTGCCCTAGCAATATCCACATCCTCCCTCATAGCAACGACTGGCACAATTTCTTCTAGACACATATTTGTCTCCTTCACACTGCCCTACTCAACTTTGTTGCAAAAACACTTTACAAGCTAGCAGTGCCAAAATTAATTTCCCATTATTAACATTCTGTGGTTCCCCCACAAAACCCATTCACCAGAGTTATTTACAGGATCATAAACCACTAATAGGCAGCAGGCAGATAGCAGTCTGATGACAGATCTTAAAGGACAACTGAAGTGAGAGTCTGCCTTATTTATTTCCTTTTAAACAGTGCAAATTGACTGGCTGTCCTGCTGATCCGCTGCCTCACATACATATACACATAGACACTGAACAGGCATGCAGATCACATGTTTGGCTTAAGTTTCACTAGATTTGCTGCATGCTTGTTTCAGGTGTGTGATTCAGACACTACTGATGCATGAAAGATCAGAATGATGCCAGGCAACTGGTATTGTTTAAAAGTAGAGTTGTCTCGAACCTCTGATTTTAGGTTCGCGAACCTCCAATGCAAACATGCGAAAAAAGTTTGCGAAACGGCGAACTTCGCGAACCGCCATAGACTTCAATGGGCAGGCGACCGTTCAAAACTACAAACACTAGTTGTGGCCACAAAAGTGATTGAAAAGATGTTTCAAGGGGTCTAACACCTGTAGTGGGGCATGGAGGAGTGGGATACACAACAAAAGTCCCGGGGAAAAATCCAGATGTGATGAACAGCAGGGTTTAAGGGCAGAAATCACATTGTATTGCTAAATTGGAGGCCTAAAGTGCATTAAAACATCTTGCATGTGTATACATCAATCAGGTAGTGTAATTTGTGTACTGCTTCACACTGACAGACCAAACTCACTGTGTAACGCACCGCAAAGAGCTGTTTGTGTAGTGTCGGCCATGCTGGACTGGTGCGCACCATGGCGAGAGTGCAGGCGATAGCGGTTTTCAAACCCATATGGTCAGGCTGAGGTAGCTCAATGACAGAACAACAGTGACTGAGCGTCCAGCTGATCGAATTTGGTCTGTCCACAATGAAGCAACGACCTTATTATCTTGGGTGTGTCCCCCAACACACTCATTTAGCCAGTCATTGCTTCATTGTGATACGCAAGCCCCTTCACCGCGGCAAGATAACGATCACGAAGGGGAATTGACACAGGTACATGCCTTTTGTTTTGTTGTTGCAGCCGCAGTGCAGCTAGAAAAATTAGGCAGGCATGTACACGCACAAGAAAAATTATTGTAGCGACCGCTGCTAGCAGTGGGCTTAAAAATTCAGGAATCCAACTGGAGACCTGGACCCTGTTGGTGGTGGCGGAGAAGGCAGTCAAGCGTCCTGCAGGCAGAGATGCTGTGTGGGGACCGACTTAGTCTTCGGGCAGGCAGTAGCCCTACGGGATCCATGCCTCATTCATTTTGATAAAGGTGAGGTACTGAACACTTTTGTGACCTAGGCAACTTCTCTTCTCAGTGACAATGCCTCCAGCTGCGCTGAAGGTCCTTTCTGACAGGACACTTGAGGCAGTGCAAGACAGAAGTTGTATGGCAAATTGTGACAGGTCTGGCCACAGGTCAGGCATGCGCACCCAGTAATCCAGGGGTTCATCGCTGCTCAGTCTTAAGGCCAGGTAGTTGGCTACCTGCCGGTCGAGGCGTTGGTGGAGGGTGGATCTGGTATGGACTAAAGAATGTCCGCATGTCCGACATCACCATGAGATCGCTACAGTGTCCTGTCCTTGCCTGCGTGGACATGGGAGGAGGAGGAAGATTACTGGCAGTGGCACCTTTAATCCGTTGTGCTGTGACATCACCCTTATATGCACTGTAAAGCATACTTGCCAAATGGTGTTTCAAGTGCTGCATCCTCTCAGCCTTGTGGGTATTTGGTAACATCTCCGCCACTTTGTGCTTATACCGAGGGTCTAGTAGTGCTGCCACCCAGCACAGGTCATTCCCCTTAAGTTTTTTTTATACAGGGGTCCCACAACAGGCTGGACAGCATTAAAGATGCAATCTGTACAAAGTCGGATGCCGCCGTACTAGCCATCTAGTCTTGATCTTCGTCAGTGATATCAGGTAAGTTCTCCTCCTCCCCCCAGCCACAAATAATAGCACGGGAAAAGTGAGCAGCACAAGCCCTCTGCGACGCCTGCTGCAGTTCTCCTCCTCTAAAAACCCACCTACCTCATCTGACTCCTCTTCCCCAGACGACTCATCCTCCTCCTCCCCCCTCCTCTGTGATGCCGCAGGTGTTGATGATGCCGCAGGTGATGTTTGCAAAAACTCTTCCTCCTCCTGTTCCTGGTCACGCTCCTCTATTGATCCATCACTCTATGCACGGCACGCTCCAGGAAGAAAGCATATGAGATCAAGTCGCTGATGGCGCATTCACTGCGACTCACCAGGTTTGTCTCCTTCTCAAATGGACGCATGAGCCTGCAGGCATTATGCATGAGTGTCCAGTACTTCGCCCATAACATCCCCAGCTCCCCAGAGCATGTCTTTTCACTGTAGTTGTACAGATACTGTTTGACGACTTTCTCCTGTTGTAGCAGGTGGTCAAACATGAGGAGCGTTGAATTCCAGCAAGTCTGGCTATCGCAAATCAAGCTCCTCACCGGCAAGTTGTTTCTCCGCTGAATATTGGCCAAGCGTGCCATGGCCGTGTAGGACCACCTGAAATGCCCACACACCTTCCTGAACTGCTTCAGGACCTCCTGTAAGCCTGGGTACTTAGAAACAAATCTTTGAATTATAAGATTGAGCACATGTTCCATGCAGGGTACATGTGTCAACTGTCCCAAACTCAAAGCCGAAATGAGATTGCTGCTGTTGTCACACACCACGTTGCCGATCAGCCACTGATCCACCTGTTTGTTAAGAGCAGCCAGGAGAGCTGCTCCAGTGTGACTCTCGGCTTTGAGGCAAGACATGTCCAAGATGGTGTGACACCGTCTTACCTGGCATGCAGCATAGGCCCTTGGGAGCTGGGGGTGTGTAGTTGGAGAGGATGAAGCAGGAGGAGTAGAAGGAGAGGAGGTGGCAGCAGGCCTGCCTGCAAGCCGTGGACGTGTTACAACTAGATCTGCTACACAGCCACGTACTTCCTGCTTGCCAGCGGTCACCAGGTTGACCCAGTGTACGCGGGTCTTAGTCTTTCCACGACTCAATCTTTGATCGCAGATAGTACAGATGGCATTGCTCTCATCTGAGGCACACAAAAAAAAACTCCACACCGCTGAGCCCTGGAATGATGGCACTTTGGTGGTGGCATCAGCAGCTGACCTTGAAAAGCATGTTGGCTGGCTGTCCATAGGTGGCGATACATGCCGCCGGACACTGCCACGAGCTGTTTCTGATGATGAGCTCCCCCTGCTTCTTTCAGCAACTCGTCTCCTCCTACTCCTCTCTGACTCCCCCTCTGAACTGTCCCCCTGGTCATCATGTCTATTACAATCCCATGTGACATCCATGGCAGTATCATCATCATCATAATCATCCTCCACAGCTTTGCTTGTATCAGACACCTCCAAAACTGCACCAACAACTGGTACTTCGTCATCCTCACAGCTTACGTCCATACTGGCGCCTAACTCAGACATGAGGTAGTGGTGTAACATGATTAGCGCCGTCATCTTGTAACAAGAATGGCTGTGAATCAGTTAACCAGTTCACCCCCAAGGGTTTTTATCCTAACGGACCAGAGCAATTTTCAGTTGTCAGCGCTCCTCCCTTTTATTCCCTAATAACTTTATTACTACTTATCACAAGAAAATGATCTATACCTCGTTTTTTTCGCCACCAATTAGGCTTTCTGTGGATAGTACATTTTGCTAAGAATTTTTTTATTCTAAATGCATTTTAATGAGAAAAACAGAAAAAAAAAGAAAAAAAATCATTATTTCTCAGTGTTCAGCCTTTATAGTTTTAAAATTAAACATTCTCCTGTGGATAAAACAAACACGTTGTATTTGCCCAGTGGTCCCGATAATTAAACCGTTTAGATTATGTCCCTACCACAATGTATGGCGACAGTATATTATTTTGAAATATAAGTGGTTATTTTTCTGTTTGTTCTGGCCATAATTACAAGCCCCTATGTAATAAATTAAAATTAATTTTCCCCCATAAAATATAGAATAAAAAAAGCTGAGTCCCTAAGGCAACTATTTTTTTTTTTTTTTAAGCTGATTTTTTTTTTACAAGTGTTTTTTTTGGGGGGGAGGGTTGGAAGTGTAATTTTATTAATGATGTGTATATACTTGAAAATGTATGTATTTTGTAAGTGTAATATACTTTTTGGCCACAAGATGGCGCTGGTGAACACTCATAGGACGTGTTCACTTTTTTTTTTTTTTTTTTTACACACTTTATTAAACTGTTACATTTCCTGTTTATGTGAATGGACGTAGCCGCTGTTCGCGGTCACGTCCATTCACTCCAGGCACTGCGATTGGGTAGAGGACTGTTCAGTCCTCTTCCCCAATCGCCCAGCACGGGATCCTGACGGTAATGGCGGCGGTAGCGGCGGACACACGGCGGTAGCAGCGGCGGGAATGCGCGACGTATTAAAACGTCATGTTGCTGTTAATAGCGGTAAGCATGACGTTTTAATACGTTAGGATGGCGGTAAATGGTTAATTCCCCACCAAATAACCCCTGCAAAGTATCAAATGGACCAGGTGGCAGAGGAGGCAAAGCAAATGGATACCGGCACTGCTATAAGCTATATTTAATAAATATGGTGAATACACTACAAAAAGCATACGAAAATTCAGGTTGCTGTAGCTGTGTTACAAATTCATAGCATATCAGGTGGGATACCTTGTGGTGCGGTGGGTGCCGGGTGAGGTTAAGCCTGACGGCCGTTTCGCGCACGTCTGCGCATCTACGGAGGCTGCAAAGGCGGGGGAGACGGATTGCCGGTATTTGTAACCAGGCGCGCACAGCGGTGACGTCCCGCTTCTCGGCTCCGCCCCTAAACTTCCTTCTCAAGTCTACAGACGGCTGGAGCGCATAGCGCACCAGCAACGTCTGACGTGATGGCAGCGTGGATACACTGAATCAGTTGATCAGTGTAGCGTGCATTACGCTTAGTCACGCGCCTATGGTGCTAGTTGGGCCGGTCTGGCACCATCTAGTGTTAAAAAATGAGAAAGCACCTCCGATGTGGTTTCAGGGTAGAATAGTGGGAAATGAGGATGAAAGGCATGAAAACAGGTAGCAAGAAAAAGTGAGAGTGACGTATAGCATGGTGAACATATATAGTGCCCTAATTCCACATCGTTAAGTGCTGTCCCTGCAGCGGAACTGTCGCCCCAGTAGTGGGCGACTGTGTCGTGAAAAGTAACAGTGTGTCACTGAATCTACCTAGACTAAAGAACGGAGTTGATTAAAATCATTAACAAGATTGGTTGCCCGATGAATTGACCCCATAAGGGGTCAAACAAGGGGTCAATCCAATCTCTTAGAGAGGTAGGGAGGGGTATGGGGAGCTAGAAATGTCCATTTCACACTGTTACTTTTCACGACACAGTCGCCCACTACTGGGGCGACAGTTCCGCTGCAGGGACAGCACTTAACGATGTGGAATTAGGGCACTATATATGTTCACCATGCTATACGTCACTCTCACTTTTTCTTGCTACCTGTTTTCATGCCTTTCATCCTCATTTCCCACTATTCTACCCTGAAACCACATCGGAGGTGCTTTCTCATTTTTTAACACTAGATGGTGCCAGACCGGCCCAACTAGCACCATAGGCGCGTGACTAAGCGTAATGCACGCTACACTGATCAACTGATTCAGTGTATCCACGCTGCCATCACGTCAGACGTTGCTGGTGCGCTATGCGCTCCAGCCGTCTGTAGACTTGAGAAGGAAGTTTAGGGGCGGAGCCGAGAAGCGGGACGTCACCGCTGTGCGCGCCTGGTTACAAATACCGGCAATCCGTCTCCCCCGCCTTTGCAGCCTCCGTAGATGCGCAGACGTGCGCGAAACGGCCGTCAGGCTTAACCTCACCCGGCACCCACCGCACCACAAGGTATCCCACCTGATATGCTATGAATTTGTAACACAGCTACAGCAACCTGAATTTTCGTATGCTTTTTGTACTGTATTCACCATATTTATTAAATATAGCTTATAGCAGTGCCGGTATCCATTTGCTTTGCCTCCTCTGCCACCTGGTACATTTCTATACACCAGAGCACGCTATGCTAGAAGTGGGGTAGATTCAAGACCACCGCAAGACGCCAGCTCTCACAGTAGTGCCAACCCGCTGCTTTTTCTACAAAAAATCAAAGTATCAAATGGGGCAGATGTGGTGCTAGTAGTAGCAGTGATGGCTGCAGAGGAAGATATGTCACGGTTCCATGCGGAAGCTGAGGAAGATGAGGTGTTCTGTGTTAAATAGTCAAGTACGTCCGGACAATCTTGGGAGTTGATGGCACATGCCTTCTGAACACTGTACTTTGGTCCAGGGCCGCACGAAATCACGTCACCTTGACCTCGAACAGACCTTGTGAGTGTCCTGCCTCTGGCACGGCCTCTGCCTGTTGTTTTGTCCATATTGGGGGGGGATGAAGTGAAGGGTGTGCACTGACTTGACTAATGCAATGTGCGGTTACACAGGTGTAGTGAAAAGGTTGCAGTGACTGCTGGTACAACAATGTGCGTTTACACAGGTGCAGTGAAAGGTATGCACGGACTGCTATATAAAACAGCGTGCGGTCGCACAGGTGCAGTGAAAGGTATGCACGGACTGGTATTACAAATGTGCAGCTGTCACACACACAGATGCAGTGAAAAGGTAGGCACTGAATGTGCTGGGCCTTTCACAGTATACCAATTAGCAAAGGCCAGCTGGGACAGACAGGGCTGTATATGCAAGTGTCAGTGGGCCACAAAAAAAAAAGTACATCACAAGAACATTAGCTCTCAAAAGAGCTGTTTTGGGGTGCTTTATAGCAATAAGTATTAGCAAGGAGTAAGCTAACAAGCCTAACAAGAGCCTAACTAAGCTTTTCCTATGTCTCTGTAGCAACCTCTCCCTTCTCTCACAACTACAGCAGCAGACAGAGTGAGATCATGGCCAATACTGCTGCCTTATATGGGGGGGGCGGCTCCAGGAGGGAGTGCAGCCTGATTGGCTGCCATGTGTCCGCTGACTGTGATGTAGAGTTTAGCCCAATGATGTAGTATAGACCCGGGTCGAACTCGCCATAAAGTTCGCGTTTCAACGCAAACCAGCGATGTTCGCGCAAATACGTTTGCGACAACTCTAATTAAAAGCCAATACATATGGAAGCAGTGACATAGCAATGGGGATGCAGAGGTCCCATTAGGGGCCTTCCTTCACCCACTATTAGCTCTTCATTGGTGCTTTGCTGGTAATGATCACCTGTATATTTGCTTTGATAGTTATAACCATTAATGGAGTGTTGTTCTTTCCAGCTTTCACCTTTCTGACACTGCAGCTGCCCTTGGCGCTCCATATCAATTGTTGTGTATGCTTGAGGGGGCCCAATGTGGAACTCACTCTGGGACTCAGAGCTCCTAAGCTACACCACTGTATGGCAGAGGGGCGAAAAGAACAAAATGGGTTTAGTTTATTCTTTACATCACAAGCAAAAATAATTTCTGAAAAAGTAGACTACTACGGTGTCCTTATAAGAAACATTCGCTAAAGTCCATAAAACGGAGGTAGGAGGCTCCCGGGTGGGTACTTATGACATTACTTTACAGGATCGGTATATATATGTGTATAGCTGTTAAATGATTGTACATGTACAAACAGGTAAGACAAACTCTTACCTTAATAAGTAGTCATTCATCAAATAAAAGAAAAATTACTTTATTGGTGTAAACCGCTTCATCAGGTCGTATAATGTCCCAGTGTCAAAAGTTCCCCGTGCTTAGGCACCTGTTCGCTAAAGTCCATACTTTCTCCCTCACGGGTATTTTTTAGTATATTTGTAAACTGTATTTTTCTATTTCCGTTTAAGCCTTCATCACTTATGGGTTGAACGTTGTTTGTATTAGTCATTACAAAGAGATTACATACCTGAGAGATTACACAGCTCACCAGTTGCTGTACTTGTGCTATGGTCCTGTACAAGCATGAAAATGTTTTGATTTGTTTGTGTAGCACAGACTGTGTCATGAAGAGTAATGCTTTTGTGTATGAGAACTCATGGCAAACCACGTGATCACTTTCATAAGGTGATAGATTTGTAAGGTTGTTATTTGCTGGTCTTGATCATGTGCTAAAGCAGGAAGTGAACAAAGCCTTGCAAATCTATCAGCTGACCACATGCATATGAGGAATATACTGTACTAGCTGACCTAAGCCCATTTAAAAACGGGCTCTAGGTCTGTCACTGCATGTCACTGCGCGTGCGCCCGCCGCGCACGCACCTGCCGTGCATGCACCCATGACGCGCACACCCATCGTGCGCGCACACACGCCCGCCCGCTGGCCCCCGTCCGCCCCTTGAAACCGCGTGTCACTCACCCTCAGTGCCTCTGTTTGTTCAGAGCAGGGACACACACACACACACAGGGACACACGCTGGACGCAGAGACAGTTAGCTTTTATTAGGTAGGATAACCATATATCAAGAACATAACACCATAAAACCTAAAAATGGGCGATTAAGCCAAAATCAATGAAAACATAGTTGGAGAGACTTTTAAGGTCAACCATTCAGATGTTAACTATAAATGAATCACAGATTTTATAATGTTAGGCACACATGATGCAATTCCCCTTCAGATCAGCAGGTCAAAACGATAATTTCTGACATGTCCGATCTGCTCCCAATCGATAAGGGGATTGATTTTCTGCTGTTGCGATCTGAAAATCAATGCTGTTATAAATTGGGAGCGGATGAGATGTGTGAGAAATGATAGCTTCGACCAGTAAATCTGATGGGAAATGGCACTGGGCATACCTAGCATTAAGTTGATCAGGGTAAATGCTCCTCTTTTAATCCACAGTAGCATATCTAAGGAGCTATGGGCTCAAGTGCAAAGTTTACGATGGACTCTCTCAATCACTCTGAACATAACAATTGATATTGAATGCCAACATCTGCCAAGGACAGCCACTGTGCCAAAGAGGTGTAAGCAGGGGGATTGGAATAGGTTGTTCATAATTGCCACTATTCAAAGTACATATAGAAGTGACCAATGAGGAGCTTACAGTAACTGATTTCTACATGTCATTGCCTTCATCGAAAAATGGCCTTGGATTGCTTGAATGAACCACCTGTTACAATGAAGAAGCAATAGTGGATTCTGTGATGGTGAGCTGCCTTATCTGGTGTGCCTTTTTCTAATTCTAGATTATATAAACTAGTGATTAAAGAAGAGATTATGTTTTCCACATATAAAATTTGCATTTATATTGATTTAAATTACACAATGGAATATAAAATTTAACTAGTGCGTAATATTTAATACATCACTAATTATATCAGTATCGATGGACTGACGATGAAAAATCTGATTGCTGAAGTTTTTTGTTTTTTTTTTAATAATTATTATTCAGTATTTATACAGAGCTGACATATTCTGCTGAGCTTTTACAGAGTATATATAGTCTTGTCACTAACTATCCCTCAGAGGGGCTCACAATATAATCCCGACTATAGTTACTGTATTTTTCGAACTATAAGACGCTCCTGACCATAAGAAGCACCAAATATACTAAACCTGGTGCATCCATGGTGCAGGGGCGTCTTGTGGATATTCTCCCCTCAATTATGTCCCCCTGGTGTCCTCCTCTGTCCCCCTGGTGTCCTCCTCTGTCCCCCTGGTGTCCTCCTCTGTCCCCTTGGTGTCCTCCTCTGTCCACCTTGGTGTCCTCTGTCCTCCTCTGTCCCCCTGGTGTCCTCCTCTGTCTGTAATTAGCAGAGGCAGCTGCGTGTATCTCTCACCATGCCACCCATATAATTATGTGAGAATGTCAAATATTTCCGTATGATATTACTTTTTCACAAGACCATACATTATAATACATTCAGGTTACAGTTTGGGAGCATATTAATTCCTCTATCTCCATTCTTGTGATTGGGAACTTCCTGTCTGTCTATGAATATCTGTAGTACATACCTTTTCAGAATACTAGCACTAAGGCTTGGTTCCCATCTACAGCCTCTGCAGCCGGATCAGGTGTGGCAGCGGGAGTGGACAGTGTAGTGTCCGCTGTGGTCTGGTTGGAGCCCTGGGGGCGATGTGTTGCCTCCATAGGCTATATGGGGAACACATCCGCTTGTCTGTGATTATTGCAGACTGCATAGACGTGCGTCCTGCTTACTGCAACGGATCCAAAAGGATCTCTAGAAGACTGACTAGTGTGAGGCTAGCATCTCCTATATATACTGTAAAATAGGAGCCGTCCACTGTCACTTTTGCAAAGCAGTAAAACAGACAATGTCCATTTTGCTCTCAAGAGGGAATACAGACTGAAGTAGCACAGACCCTTTGGAAAAGATAGCAGAAAATAATAACTTTTGACTGTCTAATCGACAGTTTATACAGCTTTAGAAATAATGATTTCCAACTGAAAAAGAAAATATGCTGTGTTTACCTCCGATTCCATCTGCTTGTTTTGTGTTTAACTTTCTTATTTATGATTAGATTATATTGAGCCTCCAGTCCCCAGTGCTAATCCATCCAGAGCTCTGGTGCTGCTTATCTCAAGCTCTGCTTGGGACATGCAAACACTGAAGACAAATATCATTTTAGTGGAGGTAGATTCAAAACGAATACATATGTCTGTACTACATCCGTTCTTGGGTCTGAAACCTAGAAAATAACTGTGAACAGCAAGTTTAAATATAAAAACATTTTTTTTTGTTTTGTAATATCACAGTATATTGTACTCACTGCTTTTTGTTTTAAGTTGACCGCCCGCAGCCTGCCCTCACCTGTGGCTAGTATAATTGTCTCCGCTAGACACCAGCGTATACCATATCCAGTCTGCGCTCAGTGGAGTACCTGTTCTTTCTGTCGTTGGTCAGGCAATCCTAGGAGTTGCTTCTTAGTGTAACCAGGCAGCAAAGTAATCTGTCGCCCAATGGGGGGGGGGGGGGGGTATCCATCATCATCATCTCTTGCAGGATCCTCTAATAAAGATGTGTAGTTACTTAGTGTAATGATCCGCTCAGCTGTCTGCACAGACAAACGGCTGTTTGACCGTTCCTTAAGTCTGAGGGCTGCAGGTCTCTGGAGAAGAGACCTGTCTTTTCCTTGCAAGTTTCAAATTTGCTCCGCTGCTGAGGAATTTGCATACATTTGTCATGCAAATTGCCTAGCTGCCTCCTTTGAAGGCCTGCAGTATAAATACCATGTTCTCCCAGAATCCTTGGCTGGTCATCTTCATGGTTTGTTACTGATAAACTCTCCTAGTGTATCAGCCCTGTTTGTTTTGTTAAAGTTTATCTGTTTTGCCTGTGTTGTCTCTGCTGCGATTGTCCTGTCGCCAGCGGCAGTCAACAGGAAATCGTTCTGTCTGTCTGGGAGTGTAGGCCAGAGCTGCGGTTGCTTCTCGCTGCTCCATCTGTCTGGATTGCATTAGCCCTAATGGTAGTGGCAGTGCTTTCTTCTGTGTCTCGATTGCCTTGTCACCAGCGGCGGTCAACAGGGAATTGTTCTGTCTGTCTGGGAGGGTAGGCCAGAGCTGCGGTTGCTACTGGCTGCTCCATCTGACTGGATTGCATTAGCCCTAATGGTACTGGCAGTGCCTCCTTCTGTATTCTGCCTTTGGGGTGCTAACCAGAGCAGCGGTTGCTACTGGTAGCCCCTTCTGTTTATCTGTCTGGATCGCACTTGCCCTAGTGGTAGTGGCAGTGCCTCCTTCTGTATCTCTGCCTTAGGGGTGCTAGCCAGAGCAGCGGTTGCTACTGGCAGCCCCATCTGTCTGTCTGTCTGTTTTGTCTTGTACGAACGCTTGCTGTAGGCTCGGTGAGGTAACCGGTTAGCAAGCGTTCACATTCTCTATTTCGTATTTGTCTGTCATTGGTCAGTTAGGGTGGTACGCTTATCACTGGGCGCCTAACGCGCGGTGATCGTGAAGAAACGTGTTCGCTGTTGCGAACGAGTGCTTTGTTCGCGTTTAGCTAGCGTTTGTTATTTTCCTTATCTTCTGATTGTTGTTTGCTGTGCCTTTGCTACTCTCATACTCTGTTCTGTTCAGCTTTGTGTCACTTCTGGCAATCGCCTCTCACTTGCGATTGCGTTCCCGCTTTGTTTCTGCGAATGTGTGTTCGCCGTCGCTGGGTGGCGACTAGATTGGGAAACGCACATTTAGTCTGTCTCTGTGCTCTCTCTCTTGGAGGGCTATCGTGCCCTACTTTGCCTTATCCGTACAATTCCCATCTGGCATCTGTGGCCATGCAGAGGCTGTGCTCGTCTGCACTCCACAGCTCCATCTGCTGGTGGGAATTCCCCTTTACTGGTGCATTGCACCCAAGCTGGGTACTATCTAATTATACGCTTGTGGAGGATTTCCCCTTTGTCAGTGCGCATCTTGTGCGCTGACCACGGAGATAGAAACCCGCAAACGTTACACTTAGACTCCTGTTTGTTTTGCCAGGATCAATAGCATCAACTTTACGTACGTACAAAAAGGGCGTCGGGAAAAAAGGGCTCGGGGTGTAAACGATAATATTGTTTTGTATTTAGTGTACAAATAATGTTTTACAAATCTATAAATCATTAAATAATGTGTATGAAATCGGCAATAGTGAAAACGTTAATCTTCTCTGTTTCAAAAGTGAAACTTATAATTACGTTTATTAAAAAAATGATAATATATGTTTAATCGTTATAATTGTATATTATGATGATGAACCTTCATTTATGGTTTCTTCTTATAATAAAATATGAAAATATTGTTTATAAGGATGATATAAATATAACTACGTTCATAATAAGTGCTGTAAAACATTAGTAAGTATTACTAAAATTTTACTAAAACTATACCTAACCCTACTCTCACACAGAACCCTCCCTGTACCTATCCCTAACCCCTGGTGGTGCCTAAATCTAAGACTCTCCTGGTGGTGCCTAAATCTAAGACCCCCCTGGTGGTGCCTAACCCTAAGACCCCCCTGGTGGTGCCTAACCCTAACCACTCCCCTGGTGGTGCCTAACTCTAACCACCCCCCTGGTGGTGCCTAACCCTAAATACCCCCCTGGTGGTGCCTAACCCTAAGACCCCCCTGGTGGTGCCTAACCCTAACCACCCCCCTGGTGGTGTATATTGTACTGTAAATATACCTATCCCTTCTCTCACACAGAACCCTCCCTGTACCTATTCCTAACCCCTAGACCCTCCTGGTGGTGCCTAACCATAACCCCCCCTGGTGGTGCCTAACCCTAACCACCCCCCCGGTGGTGCCTAAACCTAAGACTCCCCTGGTGGTGCCTAAACCTAAGACCCCCCTGGTGGTGCCTAAACCTAAGACTCCCCTGGTGGTGCCTAAACCTAAGACCCCCCTGGTGGTGCCTAAACCTAAGACCCCCCTGGTGGTGCCTAAACCTAAGACCCCCCTGGTGGTGCCTAAACCTAAGACCCCCTGGTGGTGCCTAAATCTAAGACTCCCCTGGTGGTGGCTAAACCTAAGACCCCCCCTTAGCGATCGATTTATTATGTAGATAATAATGTTTTACAAATAGTGACTGTAATAAATATATTGCAATTTAAAGTTACTTACTGATCGCTTTATTTTGTGAATAATAATGTTTTACAAACAGTAAGGGATAAAATGTTAAATAATGTTTTAGTTAAATAGGTTAAATATGTTTAATATTTTTATAAATGTTATTCGTCACGGGTGCATTTTCTAAATGTAAATCATCACAAGCACAGTTATAAAACATTAAAAATCTCCGGGCGCCGTTTGTAAAACATTATTTATCTCTGGCGCCCTTTTTTCCTGTTCGGCGCCCACTAAACGATATTTATTATGGGAGTTAATGGCGGCGCCCTTTTTGTCCACAAGCTGCCGGCGCCCTTTTTTCCCAGCCCCCAACTTTATAGCACTATGTGCCAACACAGTACGTTGAGGCGACATGTAATAGGTGTGTATGGATTGACAATGACAATACCTCCAATATATTTGCTGATCATCCAGACTCATGCTAAGCATACTTCTGTGATCAACAAACAACCATTACAGACAAGCAACATAGTGTAGCGCTAAACTGGGCACTCTTTATGTAATGGAGGAAGCCAATAGATAATACTATAGAGGGTGTGCTTGAGAGGGCAAGGTATTGGGGCCTGCCACAATTCCATCTGTATTAGTAGGTAGCAAAAGCTTTATAGCTTAGGCTAACAAGACGATAGCTATCATTTCAGAGACTGTATGACTATATAATATATGGCCAATCCTGATATAGTAATCTCAGTCCACTGGCCCTGACTATGCACCTGTATGACTGTACAATGTATGATCAATACTGATATAGTATTCTCAGTCCTGGTCATGCGCCTGTATGACTATACAATCTATGGCCAATCCTGATATAGTAATCTCAGTACTCAGGTCCTGATTCATGCACCTGTATGAATATACAATGTATGACGAATTCTGATATAGTAAACTTCTGATATATAGTAAACTACATGGCCCCTTCCCTTGAAGTTTACAATACAGGGATTTTACTGTATATGGAGCCTGCTGTTAAAGAGATAGACTCTGTAAATTTGGCTCTGTCTAAGACCACACCAACATTATGATACATAGCCATGCAAATTTTTTGCATGACCTGCCATAGGGTGCGCCCGGGCGCTGAACACCATATAATTTGTATATGATTTATCATGTATCATGCCTCTGTATCATTTCACACAAGTGCAGGTAAGAGGATCTAGGTGTAAGGATGCTGAAGTAGCAACAGGATTCAGAGAAAAATAAACAAAACATCCCCAGAACTCCTTGCATAATATTGAGGGAGAGGCCCTTTGCAAATTCATAATGATCGTGTTGCATATCATAGCTGTTAAATTTCATACAAGGACTATTTGGTGGTAAATAGTAATATCAGTTTACAATGCAGTACTCAAATCTAATCAATTCATAATTGCTTATAATTAAAAAATAGAATTTATGGCTTGTGCTTCCTCCTGTGGATTGTGCCGACTCCAATTGCTTTACCAAAACTATGTACTCATTACTGCAGCACGACGACATGCAAGCTTTTCGGAGTTCACCGCAAACTCACAGCAAAATAGCAGAAACTCACAGCAAAATAGCAAAAGAAGCCCTTGATGCAGACCACTGAGGAATTTAACTAATGCAACCTATAGTCTATATCAAGAGTTTTTATAATAAAAGGGTGAGCAGCTCCAAGATTCCACCTGCAAGATGATAGTTTTGAAGAACAAAAAAAAACAAAAGGTTAGAATGCAACTCAGTGATGAGATAGGCAGACAACGATTAAAATACTTACTAGAAATTATGGCTGGTTTACATTAATATAATGGTAATACGATTGCCAGCAACAGAGTCTATAGTGAGCAGTGTTTTGTTCCACCTTCCCTGAGCTGTCTGCTGTACAGTAATATTGGTTACTTACAGGAGATTGGAATTCCATGTGAAAGACCAATACAAAGTGGTGTACACATGAGAAGTGGAACGAAAATCTTACATGATTCCAAACATTTTTTACAAATAAATAACTGAAAAGTGGTGTGTGCATAATTATTCAGCCCCCTTTGATCTGAGTGCAGTCAGTTGCCTATAGACATTGCCTGATGACTGCTAATGACTAAATAGACCTGTGTGTAATCTAATGTCAGTACAAATACAGCTGCTCTGTGAGGGCCTCAGAGGTTGTCTAAGACAATATTGGGAGCAACAACACTGTGAAGTCCAAAGAACACACAAGACAGGTCCAAGACAGGTCAGGGATCAAGTTATTGAGAAATTTAAAGCAGGCTTAGGCTACAAAAAGATTTCCAAAGCCTTGAACATCCCACGGAGCACTGTTCCAGCGATCATTCAGAAATGGAAGGAGTATGGCACAACTGTAAACCTACCAAGACAAGGCCCCCCACCTAAACTCACAGGCCGAACAAGGAGAGCGCTGATCAGAAATGCAGTCAAGAGGCCCATGGTGACTCTGGACGAGCTGCAGAGATCTACAGCTCAGGTGGGAGACTCTGTCCATAGGACAACTATTAGTCATGCACTGTACAAAGTTGGCCTTTATGGAAGAGTGGCAAAAAGAAAGGCATTGTTAACAGAAAGCATAAGAAGTCCGGTTTTCAGTTTGCCACAAGCCATGTGGGGGACACAGCAACCATGTGGAAGAAGTTGCTCTGGTCAGATGAGACCAAAATGAAACTTTTTGGCCAAAATGCAAAACGCTATGTGTGTCAGAAAACTAACACTGCACATAACTCTGAACACACCATCCCCACTGTCAAATATGGTGGTGGCAGCATCATGCTTGGGGGGTGCATCTCTTCAGCAGGGACAGGGAAGCTGGTCAGAGTTGATGGGAAGATGGATGGAGCCAAATACAGGGCAAACTTGGAAGAAAACCTCTTGGAGACTGCAAAAGACTTGAGATTGGGGTGGAGGTTTACCTTCCAGCAGGACAATGACCCTAAACCTAAAGCCAGGGCAACAATGGAATGGTTTAAAACAAAACATATCTATGTGTTAGAATGGCCCAGTCAAAGTCCAGATCTAAATCCAATTAAGAATCTGTGGCAAGATCTAAAAACTGCTGTTCACAAACGCTGTCCATCTAATCTGACTGAGCTGGAGCTGTTTTGCAAAGAAGAATGGGCAAGGATTTCAGTCACTAGATGTACAAAGCTGGTAGAGACATACCCTAAAAGACTAGCAGCTGTAATTGCAGCAAAAGGTGGTTGTAAGGCCTGGCAACCTATCCACCCACGAATCAGCCTCAATGTCCCAATCTACCTTCGCCGTCTTCGCCTTGTGTGGCGCGTTCCCGCTTGAACGGGAGGTGAGAGACAACACCTACCCGACTTCGGTTACACCCAGGCCTTTAGGGCGCAAGATATTGAGGCTGAATGCAGGGTGGGTATAGATAGATCACCAACACCAAACACAAGAAACAAAAGCAGAGTCCAATAACAATTCGGGGTCATACACAGGTATCCGAGATTCGCAGTACAGAAGGAGCAGGCAAGAGAGTAGTCGAGAGTTTCCGGGGTCAGTTCAGGCAGCGAGCAAGGAAGGTCCAAAATCAGGCAGAGGTCAAAAATCCAAGTAATCAATAAAGAATAGTTTTCCAACCAGGATACACGCACCCAGCAGCTAGACTAGCTAACACTATCACAGGCAATTACAGGAAGCACTCAGCAGACTTATATACTACATGCAACCAATCAGTGGCCGGCCACATGCACACAACAGCCAATCACACGCAGGCATAAATCAGCTGATAGTGAGATCAGCTGAAACAGATGACCACAACAGGTCAGCTGACCCACCCAATGCTGACCAGCAAAGCTTTCTGAGAGTATTAACCATAGCACAGTGGTCAAGCTCACCACCTTTGACGTGGGAGACCAGGGTTCAATCCCAGGCAGGGTCAGAAACTATAATTTTATATTATTAAAATAAACCCCTGCTAAGTGTCAGCTGACTACCTCAATCATCGCCTCAGACCATACTGCGGCCGAGAGGAGTGGATCCTTACAGTGGTTCTACAAAGTATTGACTCGGGGTCGAATAATTACGCACACCCCACTTTGCAGTTATTTATTTGTAACAAATGTTTGGAATGATGTATGATTTTCGAACCACTTCTCACATGTACACCACTTTTTATTGGTCTTTCATGTGGAATTCCAATAAAATTGATGCATGTTTGTGGCAGTAATGTGACAAAATGTGAAAAAATTCAAGGGGGTCGAATACTTTTGCAACCCACTGTAAATGCCCCAATGTTATGTACATAGGAGAAACTGGACAAACTCTGCGCAAACGTATGAATGGACACAGGCATACTATTATTGATACCAAATCTGAACTCCCAGTTGCTACACACTTTCTTTCCGACGGACACATCATGTATAATCTTCACTGCCCTGAAGGGTTACTTCAAAACGTCAAATATCGATTAATAGCAGAAACAAAATTTATAAATTGGTTCGCCGGCTGATACTGAGGTCTGTCACTCACTACCTAACCTGGGGGTCCCTGTCACTCACTACCTAACCTGGGGGTCCCTGTCACTCGCTACCTAACCTGGGGGTCCCTGTCACTCACTACCTAACTTGAGGGTCCCTGTCACTCACCTAACCTGGGGGTCCCTGTCACTACCTAAACTGGGGGGTGCCTGTCACTACCTAAACTGGGGGGCTCCTGTCTCTACCTAAACTGGGGGGCTCCTGTCACTACATACACTGGGGGGAGGGGGTCCCTGTCACTACATACACTGGGGGGCTCCTGCCACTAAATGAGCTGGGGGCTCCTGTCACTAAATTAGCTGGCGGGCTCCTGTCACTACCTGAACTGGGTGGCTCCTGTCACTACCTAAACTGGGGGACTCCTGGTGCTACCTTAACTAGGGGGCACCTCTCACTACCTAAACTATCCCGGCCAGCCAGCCCAGCATCACCACCAGCCAACCAGCCCAGAATCGCTGTCAAAAACGCCACAGCATCACCACCAATCAGGCCAGCATTTACTTCAACCAGCCTAGCACAGCCCAGCATTACCACCAGCTAGGTCACAGCATCACCGCCAGCCAACCCAGCCACATCATCGGCCACAGCATCACTGCCAGGCCTTTCAGCCCACACATCATCCCCAATCCAGCCAAAAACAGTATTGCCAGGCACAGCAGCCAGTAGAGGAGAATTCAGAAGCCAGAGGAGAGATGTCTACCATATTAAGGGGGCATTCTGCCTATTTATGTGAAATGATGTCTATTTATGTGTCTCATGACTCCTGAATTTGTCTTGTAGGGGGCCTCGTGATTGCTGAATTTGTCTTGTTAGGGGCCTCAAGATTGCTGAATTTGTCTTGTTGGGGGCTTAATGATTTGTTGGGGGCCTAATGATTGCTGAATTGGTCTTGTTGGGGGCCTCATGATTGCTGAATTTGTCTTGATAGGGGCCCTTATGATTGCTGAATTTGTCTTGTTGGGGGTCACATGATTGCTAACTTCGAGACTATGGGAAAAGCTGAATCATCATCATATGAGACAATAGCATTAAACCTACTTTTTTAGCTTTTTTAAAGCCGAAAATAAACTTGGGAGGTTTTAAAAAAAATGAATACATTTTCAGGAGTAGGATGGATGAAATTGTTTATCTTCAGTTTATTTTCAACTTGGATTTTCCATAATGTTCATGTATGAGTTAAAACGTTTGTACAGTATTTAGTTTAAATTGCTGTTGTCACTTTGCGATAGATAAGTGACTTTTGGGTTGCAGTTTGGGCACTCGGCCTCCAAAAGGTTCGCCACCACTGTCCTAATCTAATGTCCCACCATTGCTAAGTTCATGTAAATTTGTCTCCACCCATGACCACACCCACATTCTGGTCCATGGCCACACCCATGTTTTGGCACGCGCAGCGGGCTGCACAAGATAACCCTGTAAGTAACCAATATTCTACTACTGGGCACCGGATAAGGCCGATAGGAGAATATCAGTAATGTTACCAATATTCTACTACTGGGCACCAGATAATGCTGATTGTAGAATATCAGTAATGTTACCGATATTGTACTACTGGGTGCCGGATAATGCCGATAGTAGAATATCAGTATTATAACCAATATTCTACTACTGGGCACCGGATAATGCAGATAGTAGAATATCAGTAATATTAACAATATTCTACTACTGGGCACCAGTTAATGCTGATAGAATATCAGTAGTATAACCAATATTCTACTACTGAGCGCTGGATAATGCTGATTGTAGAATATTAGTAATGTTACCAATATTGTACTACTGGGCACCAGATAATGCCGATAGTAGAATATCGGTAATGTTACCAATTTTGTACTACTGGGCACCAGATCATGCCGATAGTAGAATATCAGTAATGTTACCAATATTGTACCTCTCACACTAACCCTACCCCCTACCTACTTGTAACACTAACCTATCCTCTATCTATGCCTAACACTATCCAACCCACACCTGCGACTTACAATAACAATTAACGGATGTGGAGTTCAACTACATTATATCACTTACCCCCCTACCGAAATGCCACTTAAACCCCCTTTACTGCTATTTGGAGTTTGGCTGCCATGTAGCATACCTCCATGCACCCCTACTGCTATGCACACTGCTAACCATGGCTCACTAATACTGTGGATATCAGATGGAGTTCAATTATATCTGGGCCCAAATTTTACACTATGCCCCACTATAGCCACAATTAACGTTGCTGTCTATGTAGCAGCAAGACTTTCAGGCAGGCGCCCACATTTCCTGCTTCCATGTATGATGAACCAAAATGTAGGTGACATGTACCATATTTACAGGGATTCTTTCCCCCTCAGACTGTATTTCATCTGCAAACCATTAAAGGGTGTAAAATTATCCTTAATTTATTTCTAATATGCTACTCCACTTTTTATATGCCCGGTGTTCTCATTCAGGCAATCTATTACCTCATGGCAAATTTCAGAATTATAGTTTTCATACTCATTTGAGTAGTAGTAGGGTATTGTACTCATTTGAGGCACCTTCTTGAAGAATTGAATTAATCGTTGAACCTTCCAGCTCTTTGTTGTAAAAATAATGTGAATTCTGTTATGAGATGGGTCTAATCCAGGTGAAAAGCAACAAGAGTACAAAGTACTCATTATTAGAAAAGATATCTATTTATAATTCCTGTCAAAGAATTTAAGGTATTATCTAGACCGTTTCTGTCCTCCAGTGAACTCTGTGTCACTGTTTATCACACATTTTAAAAATTACTGTAGAGAACAGACTAAATAAAGGTGTGCTCTTGCAAGCTTCAGCAAAGACCTGTCAACCTAATCGAATCTGTATACATTTCTGTTAGCTGCTTGAGCAGAACATCTTTTTGGCTTGTCCACACTTGTATCTTTCAATAAAGATCACCTCTGGTCCTTGTTTTGTAAGACGCTAAACTATGTTGAAAACACACTTTACTTTTGGTTAGTTTAATTTTTTTTCTTCAATTGTCTTTTCCTTAACATCCAAAGCCCAATCTACACGATACAATTCTTTATAAGAATCGATTATGATTCTATTTACGATCCGATTAAATCTGTCATGTCCGATCAGGATTCGATTCGATTCAATTCGATTTGCCATTGTTTTGCAATGGCAAATCGAATTGAATCGAATCTAATCCTGATCGGACAAGTTGGATTTAATCGGATCGTAAATAGAATCGTAATCGTATAAAGAATCGTATCGTGTAGATTGGGCTTAAAGCCTTCTACACTTGATCGTGTTGGTGGTTGAATTCAGCATAGCAAATTCAGAACACCCAGATACTCCCGATTACCACTGTTAACTTTCCAGACCAGAAGGAGGAAGTATACCTAAACACAACTTGGCTTTCAACTCGGTGAACTCCTCCTGACCCTGTCTGTTTGTTCAGTGCTGTGCAGCGGTAATTGGGAGTATCCGGGTATTCCGAATTTGCTTTGCTAAATTTAAACACCAACAATATTAGGTGGCTCTTGGCCCAGGTGGATGAATAGGCTCATCTCTGATGAGGATATAGTATGTTTACAGTGGCCATGATGGCTTGCAAAGACATCTGGGTGCCATATTGTTTTCGCCGAGTGCAGGCTGTACACATTGTTCTCCTCATTAAATCTCCTGCTTGAAGTCGGTCATGCACCACGCCACTCTACTTACTGGTGACCACTAGAGAGTGCTGGTATAACAGTGGGAATGTCCAAGCCCATGGGGTTTAACCCTGCTTATTGCAAGGGAAGGGTATGGAAAAAAGGGTTTCCTAGGCTTTACACTTAACTGAAAATATCAAGCACCACTGAAATCTTCTTGGGCTGCTATCACTAAGAAAGTATGCATAACCAGTCACATTACATATCAAGCAGCGTTTAGTCATCATGGCTCACATCATGATACACCTCATGCAGTAATGAATTAGGTGTGTAGGATAGTGACGTATCTGCCAGCATAACATATACGCTGGGAACCACAGCTTACTGCAGTGTTACTAAATCAACTTCATTTCTATAATTTTAAGTTTTGTGCTTACTGGTAGGGATGCTCACCGTGTTCCGCGGAATTCCGTTTTCCGGTAGCTAACACTACTCCTGGGCCTTTCTTGTAGTTGAAGAGATGAGTAAACTGTGACACCACACACAAAAATAAAACAGCAAACAGAGAAGCTTACCCATACTGGAGCATTAGATTTGGTAAAGTCTTAAGCCAATGTGTTGTAAGCCACAAGTAAGCTTTAGGTTAGCAGGAATGGTTGCATGGCCACCTAGCTTTTCATCCTTCCCACCCATGCCCTGGAATCTTCCAGACTTCAAATTGAGCATGTAGTGTTGGTAGTATAGTGGTGAGCATAGCTGCCTTCCAAGCAGTTGACTTGGGTTCGATTCCTGGCCAATGTATGTGAGCTTGCTTTTGACATCCTACAAATCCCTGGAAGACAAGACAAGACAGGAGGAGGGGAGCGAGAGAGAATTTTCCGCTGGAATGCGGAATTCCGCGGAAATTCGAAAAATTCAGCGGAAATGTAATTGGTGACGGAATTTAGCGCTCCCGGAATTGCGGCGGAACGGAATTTGCTCTTTCCAATCATCCCTACTTACTGGTATGTTAGAGTACCTTTAAATGCTAATGCTTCTTCTGCTGAACTGCTTCAAAGACCCAAAGGTGCTGAAAGAAAGGTCTTGCAATACAGTATGAACTGTCATGTAGAGATGGCCCGAACGGTTCCCAGCGAACTTCCGTGGTTCGCGATCGCGGAGAACCGCGAACTTTTCCGGAAGTTCGGTTCGCCCCCATAATGCACCAGTAGGGTCAACTTTGACCCTCTACATCACAGTCAGCAGGCACATTGTAGCCAGTCGGGCTACACTCCCTCCTGGAGCCACTCCCCCCTTATAAAATTATACTCACTCGTGTGCCTGCACTAAATAGAGAAGGGACAGCTGCTGTAGACTGTCTCAAAGGGAAAGCTTAGTTAGGCTTTTGTAGGCTTGTTAGCTTGCTCCTTGCTGATTCCTATTGCTAAAATAGCACCCCACAACAGCTCTTTTGAGAGCTAATCTTGTTCTTGTGATCTATTTTTTTTTTCTGTGTGACACTGACACTGACACTTGTGTTGCATAGACACCCTTGGTAATTCATACTGTGTGTGTGCCACTGCCCAGGCGCAGCACATTCAGTGACTACTACCTGTGTGTGTGACAGGTGCACATTACCCATCACTGCATATACCTACCTACCTGTTGTTCACTGTGCACCCACCCACCTACGTGAGCGCACGCATTGTCACTGTGCCTGTCCGCTACCTGTCTGTGTGTGACAGGTGCACATTGTAATACCCAGTACTGCATATACCTACCTACCTACCTGTTTTTTACTGTGCACCAACCCACCTACGTGAGCGCACACAGTGTCACTGTGCCTGTCCGCTACCTGTCTGTGTGTGACAGGTGCACATTGTAATACCCAGTACTGCATATACCTACCTGTTGTTCACTGTACACCCACCCACGTGAGCGCACGCAGTGTCACTGTGCCTGTCCGCTACCTGTCTGGGTGACAGGTGCACATTGTAATACCCAGTACTGCATATACCTACCTACCTGTTGTTCACAGTGCACCCACCTACCTACGTGAGTACATGAAGTGTCATTGTGCCTGGCCGCTACCTGTATGTGTGTGACAGGTGCACACTGTAATACCCATCACTGGATATACCTACCTGTTGTGTTCAGTGCACCCACCTACCTACGTGAGCGCACGCAGTGTGATATACCACTCCGTGCATACCTGTTAACTGCACCTGTGTGACTGCACATTGTATTAGTCACGTCAGTGTATACCTTTCACTTGAATGGATGGCAGACTTGCCCTCATAACAGATTCTTGTTAAAGGATTTAAAGTTGATTCATCTCATATACAGCAGGGCCTCGAAAGTCCTCCTGTATTGTTATTTTTGGTCACTACCTGGGGACGTGCATGCCATGCCTGCTGCCTTCCTTGGATGTGTGTTAGCCGTTCCTGCTCCTTTGCCCACAGCGTGCCTACTGCCTTCCTTGGATGTGTGGTGGTGGTAGACGTTTCTTAGGCTCCCACTCCGGACTGGAATCGAACCAGGATTCCCTGGCCATTACCCGTGGTCACTCGCAATGGCAGACTTGCCCTCCATAACAGATTCTCGTTACAGGCAGTGAACAGCCAGCAGAAAAAGTAATTTAAAAAAATAGATGTAAGCTTTAACTATGTTAGAGAAATAATCATTGAAAGTTTATAAGGCAGTCGTTACCTGACATCACTGAGTGAGGAAGAGCAATCTTGCCATGTTGCGCACCAGTCCAGCACGGCCGTCACTACGCAAACAGCTGTTTGCGGTGCGTTACACAGTGAGTTTGGTGTGTCAGTGTGAAGCAGTGCTCTAATTACACTCCCTGATTGATGTATACACATGCAAGATGTTTTACAGCACTTTAGGCCTGCAATTTAGCATTCAATGTGATTTCTGCCCTAAAAACGCTGCTTTGCGTCCAATCCAGAATTTTCCGGGGACTTTTGGCATCTATCCCACTGCGCCATGCCCCCCTCCAGGTGTTAGACCCCTTGAAACATCTTTTCCATCACTTTTGTGGCCAGCATAAATTTTTCTAGTTTTCCAAGTTCGCTTCCCCATTGAAGTCTATTGCGGTTCGCGCGAACCGAACTTTTAGCGGAAGTTCGCGAACCGAAAAGCGGAGGGTCGGGCCATCTCTACTGTCATGTAGATCAATATTTTGCCTGTGTATCGATATGTTTACTAGCTGTTTTTTTAATAAATAGCTGTGGCAGTAATTAGTTTTGTTTCTAATATCCTTCCAGCAGGTTAAAGTAAACCTGTAATTTTGGAAAAAGAAAAAAGTTACTTACCTCGGGAGGAGGAAGCCTCTGGATCCCATAGAGCCTTCTCTCATCTCCCTCTGCCAGCTTGATCAATTGCTGGCACCCCCAAACAAGCAGGCACAATAATATTTACATTAGCCTGCCTATGCATGTGAACAAGTGGCTCATGCCTGTGCAGTAGAGTGGACCTGAATGGGCTCAGCTATTTACCGCCAGAGCCAAGAGAAAGCCCCAGTGCATCTGTTCAGGATCAGTGACCAGCGGAATCTCAGGGGAGCCAGTGCTGGATCCCCTCTGCTGAGGACGACGGGGGAAGCCTCTTTAGGATCCTGAGGCTTCTCCCAGACGAAGTACCCCATAGGGCTGGGGCATAATTACAGGGAAGCAGCCCCTACAGCTGCAGGGGGCCCAGAGCTCTGAGGGGGTCCTGACTCCTATCCTTCCCTTCCTCAAGTAAAGGGATCCATCCCATATATTAGGTGTTTTTGTGGCAATACTTGTTATTTGTGTGAAGATTATGACGGTCACACTTGTGTTAGGACTCTTGCAGGATGGGCCCCCAGGGTGTTGAGGGTCACCAAGGTTAGGAATGGGATGTGAACATTGGGGGCCCCATCAAAGTTTTGCTTGGGAGCCTCATGATTTGTAGTTACACCCCTGCCATAGGGGCACTTTTTTCCCTTCAGTTACACTTTGAGGAAGAAAATCATCCAGTGTCATGATTGGTGGTGCGCAGAAATATTTCTGGTAGTAAAATGTAAACATTATTTATAGGATTACTATTTATAACCATCTGTTAGATAGCGAGCTAATTATGATAAACTAACAAGGAAAGATTTCGGAAAATAAACACAGTACTACGTTATCTCACAAGAGTATGGTTTAATAAGCATGTTCAGTGAAGACTGCTCATTCTAAATGACAGACTGGCAGACATATATTTTGAGAATCTGTGTGAAAGTCTTTATGCTAGAATCTAAATTAAACTGAACTACACGTTGCGTGGTTAACATTCCAATTTAGGCCTCTTTCACACGGGAGGATAATCTGCATGCTTGTTAGGCACCTTAGCCCCAAAACTCACAATTTGGGAATGAGTGGCACCTGGAAAATTTGGGCGCCACTATAGGCACCCATATTAGAATAGAGGCATTCCAACTATACCTGGAAATTTGGGCAGACCCGGTCCGCCCATGATGCCAAGTGAGGTGACTTCCTCAGGCGCCAGAAGTCTGGGGACAGCATAGCACAGGAAGAAACAGGACGTGAAGAGTGCATGGCTAACCTATACTGGGGGCAACTGTACCTAGCTATCAATACTAGGGGCACCTAAACCTGGCTATCAACTTATACTGAGATATAACATGCAGTGCAAATTGTCAGGTGCGCATCCTCACAAGTTTGCCTTAGGCAGCAAAAAGTCTAGAACCGTCCCTGAATTTGGGTGTGGGGCTACCTGCTAAAATAGGCCACGGGGTTGTAACGACAGGCGTGCTGGGAGACAATAATTCACCACAGTGTGACTACACTGTAGCCAAACTCAGATGCAAAATAGCGATGAGTGGGGTGTGGTTAGTGTTAGGAGTAGGTGGGGGTGGTTAGGGTTAGGATTAGGGTTAGGAGTAGGGGGGGGGGTGGTGGTTAGGGATAGGCATAGATGGGGAGGGTTCAAGTGAGAATTAGGGTACAGAGGGTGATAGAATATGGATAAACTTACTGATATTCGACTACAGTGGATAGTAGAATATTGGTAAAATGACTGATATTCCATCACCGCTATTTTGCGACTCTTTTGCATAGACAACCTCAGCCCCCTTGCTCCTATCTGCTGGCCACTGAGCACCTTTTGGTAGCAATTTCATGCAGCTGAATGGCAACATTTGTTGGCTCCTGTGTGTCAGCTTTTGACACATGGTATGGTTACCCAGCAGCAAAAAACACATCTCATTTGAGCACGGCTGCACTCAGATGTGACTCAGTGTGGTGGGCGTCTCTTCACTGCCCATGCTGAACAGCCGCTGCATTGGAGTAGCTGGCAGGTGGTGAATTCTCAGCCTTCAGCATCCTGTGTGGTTGAGGCCTCTAAACAGGGACAGTCCACTCATGAGGCGGGTTCCTCAGGCGGCAAATTCTGGGGGTGGCACCCGCCTGGCCGTGGGTGGGGGGGCGCCAAGCTGGAGGGGGTAGTGAGCAGAAGGGGGTATTGGGACAGTGGCAGGGAGGGAGGTCTGAGTCCCCCCGATCTGCGCTCCCCCTCTGGCTATTAAATGCAGCAGTGAGCATACCGGTATATTGTCAGGCAGCAGGCGGGGAGGGAGGACTCACCTCTTCCGCGTTCCAGCGTGCGTTCCACTCTTGTCACTTCCTGCAATGCCTCCCCCTGTACTGTAAGTGGACGGCATTGCAGGAAGTGACGAGAGTAGAAAGCACGCTGGAACGCGGAAGAGATGATTCCTCCTTCCCCGCCCGCTGCCTAACAATATACCGGTACGCTCACTGCCGCATTTAATAGCCGGAGGGGGAGAGCAGATGGGGGACTCAGGTGAGGGGGGGGTCCAACCCCCTTCCCCTTTACTGTGCCCAATACAGCCCTTCCTGCTCGCTACCCCTTCCAGGCTACCTATTCTGGGGGGGGGGGGGGGGGGGGGGGGTTTGGGGGGGGGGCTGTGTGTGTTGTTTTTTTTACAAGTTTGCCTCAAAAGTCTAGAACCCGCCCTGCCTCCAAAGCAGTAACTCCCAGTGCTATATGGTCTGAAGAGCACCACATCCTATACCCACATTACCCTTGTTTACTTAAATTCTAGAGGACAAAAATGTAACAAAAAAACAAGAGAATTGTCCTACTGGGACCAAATAAGGCAGAGTACAAAAGATACTGCAGTCTTTTGGGGAAATTGAGATTCTTCATTCTGACAATTTTAATTGCTTTTATTGCTCTCATTGACCCAGAGTTAATGATTTTTTTAGTGAATTAGTGAAGCCTAGAATTAAGCCTTATTAAAGTATTCATATTTGCACAAAGAACACTATTAATGAAAAGGAGTAAATAATCTAGCTCATATCTGCCTGCATTCTCTGGAAATTCAATGCTGATATTTTAGGAAGCTTCAATGCTGATAAAGGCTCCCACAACTTAATGCACGACCAACCGCACAACAATTTGTTTACCTGACGAGTACATACACACGCCAACCAACTAAACAACCAACTCAAATACTATGCGTGCAAGCTAAATGACAAACTTCACATCATGTCTGCATTCAAAAACAATAAAGTTCTTCAAAAGACTTGTACACACATTCCAACCTGCCTGATAGTTGATCAGATTGATCCACCGGTTGGATCTGGCAAACAACCTGTTATCAGTTGGTCATCTGGTTGTTTGTCAGCTGTACACACACCCAACTTATCTTCCAACAGACAAGTTTGGAAGATAGTTGGGCAGATTGTTGGTACGTGTGTATGAGCCTTAAGTCGGAAAGCTGTTGTATGCAAATGAAAAATAAATGTGCAGCTTCAAAGTCTAATGACATAAGATCAAGGAAAACAAATCTATTATCTTGCCTAGGGCCCCATTATGCTGGGAATGCACGGTTCATTTGTAAGTTATTTTGATGGCTCGATAGATAATTTCCGATATGTCCGATCTCCCATTCGATTGTTTTGCCGCTCGATTTCTCATAGAGGTAAATAGAAAAAGATAAGAAAAATGAGCGGAAGATAAGAGAAGCAACTGCAGAATTGAGCGACAAAAACGTCTGAGCGCAGAATCGAGCGGCAGAATGAACCGTGTATTCCCAGCATTACATCTTAATCCATCCCTGACTCCAGAACCCATATCCAATTAACTTCTTTTCCCCTGAGGTTTCTCCTATGTGATATGTTTAAACTGCTCAATAAAATGCCTTTTAAGCTACCAGCACAGAAGATACTCAAAATAATTTTTATAGTACTTTTTCACCTACATTTTGGTATTTTGTCAGTTGAAAAGTGCTCCTGGAAAGTTGTTTTAAAAAGATAAAAACTAAGGAGAAAACTAAGGAGAAGAAGTTAGTATATGGGCCCAGGGCTTTTTATTTTTTTATTATTTAGAATCAAAGAAAAATAACAGTTTGTGCGGCAATTTATATACTGTATGTATACACTTTGTTAGTGAATGACATAAAAAAGGCTTTGATCTTCCTCATTTCGCGTCACTCGGGATGTTTGCTCACGCGGTGTTCTATGCTCAGACCATGAGTGGTCCCTGCTCAGACCATGAGCATGTGCCTCTGTGCTTCTAAAGTATAACAATATATTTCAGTGCATTATTATATATTCCATGCTTATTTCTTAATCTATACAGCACAATGGAAAGTGTTGGCACTTTATAAATCGATAATAATAATTGGTGAGTTTTCTTCCATTGTTACTGTGATCATGGGGGAAGTGGAAGAATGATAACTTTATGTGATTTATGTGCTCCCAATGAAGTAGGTTTTTCAGTCAACTTTACCATGCAGAGATTTGATTTACCTTTTGTAAACTGGTCTCTAGGTATTATGTATTTACAGTTCAATAGCAATCCGTGACTCTCCTAAGCTCATTGGGAAACACAAAAGACCGGTGACTGGGAATAATTATTTATTTATTATAATACTTATTTATTATAATCATCACAGCATGATAAAGAGCTAACATTTCAGACCTATTTTCTTCCTCAAGTGCTCCACACAAGAGAAGCAGCACCACTTAATACAAAAACATTCTGGAATAAAGGTTGGAATAATGCAAAGTACATTCACAAACATTATTTGTCCAGACTTGAATACTTGGCTTTGAAAAGTTGCAAGTTATATACAACAGTCCTCTGGTAAGGTCATATACAGGCTGCTATGCTCGGTTCCCACAGATATCTTTTAATAGGAAGTTGATATATCTCTGTAATGTCTTGATTAAAAGGAACCTGAGGTGAAAGACACATGGAGGCTGCCATATTTATCTACTTTTAAAAAAAGACTCCTGTTATAGCCAATACATTTTAATCCTGTTAGAAAGGCATAATAAACTAGCTTCTTTGTGCGCAGCAATGTAGGATGGAGGAGAAACCTATATTAATCTACTGCACTGCCCCAAATACACTGCAACCAGGAAAATCATCTTAAAGGATACATCCAGGCAGTTTAAAAAACAAAACAAAATCCAGCTACCTGGGGCTTCCTCTAGCTCCTGGCAGCTGCCCTGTGCCCTCGCCGCAGCTCCGGTGGCTCCTGGTGTCCTCCACTGCAGAAGCTGACCTCACCAGGTCAGCTTCCGGGTTGGCTTCTTGTGCGCTCCACCGCACGCTATATATATGATAGATTGGGAGAATTATCTTCAAATTTCTTTAGATAGAGAGGCATGGTGTGAGATAAACAAATCTATTCATAAGAATTCTATTTATTATTCTTTTGTTGAAACTTCTCTTAAAGTACTACATAGGTCTTACCTCACTCCAGTTGGACTTTATGCCATGTTTGAAGAAAAATCTTCTTGTTGTTTTAGAGGGTGTGGGGGTAAAGGTGATGTAATACATACATGGTGGTATTGTCCTAAAGTTTTTAAAATTTTGGACAAAGGTAAATAGATAAATTAATAAAATTTTACATATTAATTTGCAAAAAATCCATTAGTTCTTCTTTTGGGGAAACAACCTGAAAATATCTCTATACAAGAATTTAAATTAATTCAAAATATTACTATGGCTGCTAAATTACTTTTAGCTAGGAAATGGAATACACCATATTTACCTTTGTCTGAACTTCATAGTCTTATCTCCTCCACTATGGTTTCAGAAAAAATAAATGCAGTGTTAAATCATTCTCTTCCATTGTTTGAAAAAGTTTGGATGCCTTGGATATTATCCTTATCTAATTCTAAGTATAGTCATTATATTACAAGGATATAATTTATTGATCCTGGCATTATTTATTTATTTATTTAATCTTTTATTATAGATATGGTGATATTTCTATTTACTATATATTTTTGTCCAGTTGTCTCATTACTGTTATTATGGCACTATGTTAAGTGCCAATTATTTGTAATAAAATTGAGTACTTAGATAATTTATGTATGTTGATAATATATATGATATGATGTTAATATATATTCCAGTAGTAATATATATATATATATATATATATATATATATATATATATATATATATATATATATATATGTATGTATATATATATATATATGTAAAAATGTTATTGATTGTAATTACATTATTTACTACTTTCTTCAATAAACTTGGGACTTATATAGATGAATCCCCAGTGGTTTTCAAAGACTTAATGGGCTGGATGCGCTCAGAAATGTCTTCTGCTATAAAAGAAATTAAAGATTCAGCTATAGGATCCTCCTCTTCAGCTGCTGCTTCATATCCCCAGGAGGACAGCAGGGGAGGACTGGCCAGGGGGGAAGGGGGAAGATTTCCCCCCAGGCTGCCTGTCATTTAATGATTTAGGGCTGGCACTGTGCCTGGTGAATTCAGGTTTTTGTATAAGGCAATGTGAAACACTAGGCTGAATGAGGGAAATAAATGCCCAATTACAAAGCAATTGCAGGGCGGGCAAGCTAGTAAATATACACAGCATGATACAGAGCAGAGGCTGGCCTGCAGGGTCCATGGGAAAAAAATCTGTCTGGTCTCTCACCATTGTTAACTGCATGTGCACAGCTACATAAGATATTGTCTAGGTTGAAAAGTTTTCGACAGTCCCTAGACTCCAGAAGGGCTGCTTGCAGGACTTGTGGAAGAGATAGAAACCCCGACCGTTGTAACTCAAAATGTATTATGTACCCCCCCCCCCCCCCCCCCCGGTGCCAGTGCATTTATACTTTACCTGTCACGCTGTCCCTCGAGTGTCCTTGCTGTATTTCCCACGTGACTACCGGTATATAGCACGTGGGGCACATGTGAGATGTCATTTGGGCTGGGGCTGCCGTGAAAACGGGCCTCTAGTTTGTGTTTTCCCCCCAGGCCAAAAGGTCCCAGTCCTCCCCTGGAGGACAGTACACCTTTGGAGGGTACTTCAACAAATATAGAGGGCACTGTACCTATAGCTTCCCCTCCTTCCCAGCCTGTTCCTAAAATAAAGAGGGGTGAAGATTCAGAGGGTTCAGAAACTTCTGAAGAGGGTGAAATATCTTCCTTAGAAGAGATTTCTGCTGATGATACAGTTGATAAACCGGATAAAGTACAAAAGTTTGCATTTTCACCAGATCTCATGAAGGATCTATTATCTGACATGCATAGTGCAATGGGTATTACAATAGAGCAGAAGGCACTGACACCCTTGGATCAGATGTACGAAAGTTTGTCAGATCCCCAGACCAGTTTCATTCAAGTTCATTCTTCTTTAAAAAATATGATTAGAAAGGAGTGGGATGAACCTGAGAAGAGAGCCTTTTGGCCTCGTTCTTTAGCTCGTAGATACCCGTTTAGTGCGGAAGATCAGAAGTTCTGGGGTACATCTCCCAAGCTCAATCTATCTTTTTCTAGGGTTTCAAAAAAGACGGATTTACAATTTGAACATTTTGGTTATTTAAAAGACCCTATTGATAAAAAGACGGATAATCTCCTTGGAAGAGCATGGGAGTTTTCTTCACTAACATTTAAACCTTCAGTGGCCTCCACAGCAGTAGGTAGGTCTTTGAGGAGCTGGTTATCCGAAACATAATCCGGTGTACCTAGAGAAGAAATATTAAGACTTTCCTAGACTGTTTAATGCTACTAATTATCTCACTGATGAAGCAGATGATACAGTAAAATTGACAGCCAGAACCACGGCTTTAGTGAATTCTGCTAGGCGTGGTGTATGGGTAAAAACCTGGCAGGGAGATAATTCTTCTCGGTCTAAGTTGTGTAGTTTGCCGTGTGAAGAGGAATTTCTCTTTGGTTCAAAATTGGAGCAAACTTTAGAAAGGACTGCTGATGCAAAAAAGAATTTTCCCATAAAGAGGAGGTCTTTTCAACCCAGACGTTCCTTTTCGTAACTCCATTAAACCAGAGCCAGATCCCAAAACCTCTTCCAGAAAGAGATGGGGACCCAGCAAGCCTCAAAAAGGCAAATCAAATTTTGCCCACAAAATAAGCAATGACATCAGGATCCCGGTGGGGGGAAGAGTTTCCCACTTTTACAAACAGTGTCTACTACTTCCTCAAAATCAGTGGTTGGAAAAAATTGTGTTAGAAGGGTATGCCATAGAGTTCCAGTATCCCATCCCCCACCGCAAAGATTCTGGGTAAATCAAAATCCAAAGACATTAATTCAAAGAGTGGCACTGCAGAACGAAGTTTCTGTGTTATTACAAAAGAGAGTTATCAGAGAAGTCCCGTCATGCCAGAGAGGTCAGGGATATTATTCTCCGGTCTTTCTCATAAAGAAGCCTCAGGGAGTGTTCCATTTCATTCTCAATCTAAAAGGATTAAACAAGGCTGTAAAATACAGAAAATTCAGGATGGACAATATCAATTCTGTCATAAATCTGTTACAGAAAAATTGCTTCCTGGCATCATTGGTACTCAAGGATGCTTATCTACATATCCCGATAGATCTGCAGCCTCAGCAGTTCCTGAGGTTTGCCATCTGCGTTCAGGAAGAGGTAAGGCACTTCCAGTTTAACGCTCTACCTTTTGGGTTAGCTTCGGCTCCTTGGTTATTCACAAAAGTCATGTCTGAGGTTTTAGCTGTTTTGAGAAATAGATCTATTAATGTTTTGGCCTACCTGGGTGATCTTTTATTTTGGGGGGAATTTGTGGATTCTGTGAGAATCCAGGTTAATTTAGCCGAGGAATTACTTCAATCATTAGGATGGCTTATTTACTGGTCAAAATCATCCGTTCAGCCTAAGCAGTCTATGGAATATTTAGGATTTGTTATTTCCACTCTTGATGAGAAAGTGTTTCTGCCTCAAAGAAAGGTGACTGCTATCCTTAATACTATTGTTTCTTTTCAGACCACAGGTTCGAGTACACTAAGAAAAGCCATGTCGATTCTAGGACTGTTAACCTTCTCCTTCCCAGCAGTTCAGTGGGGACAGCTGCATTCGAGAATACTTCAAAACTGGATTCTCAGAAGCTGGAACAGAGACATTGCATCCTTAGAAAAGAGAGTAATGATTTCAAACAAAGTAAAAGCATCTCTCATTTGGTGGCAGAATCCTGTACATCTGTCAGAAGGTCAACAATAGTATTTTCCAATCAAAAAAATCATGACAACGGACGCCAGCTCTTGGGGGTGGGGAGCTCATGTAGACTCTCTGCCAGCACAAGGTCCCTGGTCCAACTTGATGAGAGGGAGATTATCAAACAGCAAGGAGTTACAAGCAGTGTGGAAAGGCCTACTTCATTTCAGCAGTTGCATCAACCAGTGTCATGTTCTAGTATGCACAGACAACAGCAGTGTAGTGGCATATATCAATCGGCAGGGAGGAACAAGGAGTCATCTACTATGGACTCAAACATCAAGGATTCTTCAGTGGGCCGAAAACAATCTGAGCTCCATGAGAGCAGTACATCTGAAGGGCGTGTACAATCAACTAGCAGATTATCTAAGCAGATCGGCTCTAATGCAGGACGAGTGGTCCCTGAATTCAGAAGTCTGCACAACATGGGTTCATCCGTCAGTGGATCTATTTGCAAGAAAGAACGCAGAGTGTCAGGTATTTTGCTCCCTGTGTCCAAAGGACAGGCCATGGGCAGTAGATGCCTTCTCGGTGGATTGGGGGTTCAGACAGATGTATGCGTTCCCTCCTCTATTTCAAATTCCGAAGGTCCTCAGCAAGATTTGTCGAGACAAGGCCCGGGTGATTCTAATAGTTCCTTTCTGGCCGAAAAGACCATGGTTCAGTCTTTTACAGAGATTACCAGTCAGTCCTCCGTTGCTTTTGCCTCAACGTCCAGATCTACTTCAACAGAGGCCAGCGTTTCATTCAAATCTACAGCAGATGCATCTCTCTGCATGGAACCTGAATGGAACATTTTAAAAGCTAAAGGGTTTTCGAATGATCTTTCGGAAACCTTTATACAAAGTCGAAAGAAAGTGACTAGAGTAATTTATCAAAAAGCTTGGAGAGTTTATAACAGCTGGTGTTTGGAGAGATCAATGAATGTTCACTCATCTACGTCAGTTTTAGAATTCTTACAGGCAGGATTCAAAAAGGGGCTGAGTATTAGTACTTTAAAAGTACAAACAGCAGCAATTAGTGTTTTCTTACAAAGAAAACTAGCTCAGGAGGAATTTGTTGTTTGTTTTTTTTTTCTTCAGACAATCAAGAGGTTACGTCCAGTGTTAGTTACAAAGACTCCTTCTTGGGATCTAAATATAGTATTACAGGTCATGTGTGGCCCCCCTTTGAGCCAATTGACCAGATTTCAGAGAAATTGTTATCTTTAAAGACTGCATTTCTTCTTGCAATCACATCTGCCAGGAGAGTCGGAGAATTGCAGGCCTTGTCAATTAAGCCTCCTTACTGTATTATTTCAGAGGATAAGGTTACCTTGCATCCAGATATTGCTTTTCTTCCAAAAGTAGTATCAACTTTTCACAGAACTCAAGAAATGTATCTTCCATTTTTTTGTGAGAAACAGTCAAATGAAAAAGAGAAACGACTTCATTGCTTGGATGTTAGAAGATGTCTGCTTCAATACTTGGAGAGATCTAAATCCTGGAGGAAGACAGATGCTTTATTTATACTGTTTGCTGGAAAGAATAAAGGGTCTCGTGCATCAAAGCCAACTATTGCTAGATGGATAAGACAGGCTATTCTGATAGCACATCAATCACATATCAATCAATCATAGCAACCCTGTATTAATCTGAGACACAACAATGCGCTTTGAGTCCTATGGGAGAAAAGCGCTTTACAAATGTTATTGTATTATTGTATTGTAATCACAAGGTAAAGTTCTTTCAACATCTGTCAAGGCTCATTCGACAAGAAGTGTTGCGACCTCATGGGCAGAGAGGGCTGGAGCATCCATTGAGCAGATCTGCAGATCGGCTACCTGGTCCAGCCAAAACATATTTGTAAAATATTATAGACTAAATCTTGTATCTAGTGGTCAGGGGCGTAGGAATAGACCCTGCAGCCCCTGCAGTTGCAGGGGGGCCCCTAGCAAGTCAGGGGCCCGGAGGAAAGGCTGTCACCACCGGCGTACCTACCGGGGATGCGACTCTCTCAGCCGCAGGGGGGCCCGGCCTCCCGGGGCTGCTCTGGGGCCCGCTCACTGTGCGTGGGGGGAGCGCTGCTCTGGACCCCCCAGCAAGGTGCTCAACTGGCCGCAGCGTCTAATAGACGCTGCGCCAGTTCATTCCCCGCAGCCCCGCTCCACCAGCAGCCTGCATAGTCTCCGGCAGGCAGAGCAGGGCTACGGCAAGATGGCCGCCGAAGAAGCCCTACACTGGAGACTATTTGTGTCTCTAGTACAGGGCTTCGGCAGCCATCTTGCCGTAGCCCTGCACTCTGCCTGTCAGCGCGGGAGATGTGCTGCAGGAGGACTCGGGGAGCTGCGAGCCAGATGCCGGGAGAGGAGAAGACTTCTGTCAGGTAAGTGAATTGTTTTTTTTTCATGTGTCTGCTGCCTACATTGTGATTTTCTGGTCACTGCTGCCCACATTGTGATTTTCAGGTGTCTGCTGCCCACATTGTGATTTTCAGGTGTCTGCTGCCCACATTATGATTTTCTGGTCACTGCTGCCCACATTGTGATTTTCAGGTGTCTGCTGCCCACATTATGATTTTCTGGTCACTGCTGCCCACATTGTGATTTTCAGGTGTCTGCTGCCCACATTATGATTTTCTGGTCACTGCTGCCCACATTGTGATTTTCAGGTGTCTGCTGCCCACATTGCGATTTTCTGGTGTCTGCTGCCCACATTATGATTTTCTGGTGCCTGCTGCCCACATTACGATTTTCTGGTCACTGCTGCCCACATTGAGATTTTCTGGTGTCTGCTGCCCACATTGCGATTTTCTGGTGTCTGCTGCCCACATTACGATTTTCTGGTCACTGCTGCCCACATTGCGATTTTCTGGTCACTGCTGCCCACATTGCGATTTTCTGGTGTCTGCTGCCCACATTGCGATTTTCTGGTGTCTGCTGCCCACATTACGATTTTCTGGTCACTGCTGCCCACATTGCGATTTTCTGGTCACTGCTGCCCACATTGCGATTTTCTGGTGTCTGCTGCCCACATTATGATTTTCTGGTGTCTGCTGCCCACATTACGATTTTCAGGTGTCTGCTGCCCACATTACGATTTTCAGGTGTCTGCTGCCCACATTACGATTTTCAGGTGTCTGCTGCCCACATTAGGATTTTCTGGTGTCTGCTGCCCACATTGCAATTTTCTGGTGTCTGCTGCCCACATTGCGATTTTCTGGTGTCTGCTGCCCACATTACGATTTTCAGGTGTCTGCTGCCCACATTGTGATTTTCAGGTGTCTGCTGCCCACATTACGATTTTCTGGTCACTGCTGCCCACATTGCGATTTTCTGGTCACTGCTGCCCACATTGCGATTTTCAGGTGTCTGCTGCCCTCATTACGATTTTCAGGTGTCTGCTGCCCACATTACGATTTTCAGGTGTCTGCTGCCTACATTACGATTTTCAGGTGTCTGCTGCCCACATTGCGATTTTCAGGTGTCTGCTGCCCACATTGCGATTTTCTGGTGTCTGCTGCCCACATTACGATTTTCTGGTGTATGCTGCCCACATTAGGATTTTCTGGTGACTGCTGCCCACATTGCGATTTTCTGGTGACTGCTGCCCACATTGCGATTTTTCTGGTGACTGCTGCCCACATAAGGATTTTCTGGTGACTGCTGCCCACATTAGGATTTTCTGGTGTCTGCTGCCCACATTACGACATTCTGGTGACTGACTGCTGCCCACATTACGATTTTCTGGTGACTGCTGCCCACATTACGATATTCTGGTGACTGCTGCCCACATTAGGATTTTCTGGTGACTGATGCCCACATTGCAATTTTCTGGTGACTGCTGCCCACATGGCGATTTTCTGGTGACTGCTGCCCACATTGCGATTTTCTGGTGAACTCTGCCCACATTACGATTTTCTGGCCCACATTACGATTTTCTGCCCACGTTACGATTGTCTGGTGAATGCTGTCCACGTTACGATTTTCTGGTGAACGCTGCCCACATTACGATTTTCTGGCCCACATTACGATTTTCTGGTGAACACTGCCCAAGTTACGATTGTCTGGTGAATGCTGTCCATGTTACAATTTTCTGGTGAACTCTGCCCACATTACGATTTTCTGTCCCACATTACGATATTCTGGTGAACGCTGCCCACATTACGATTGTCTGGTGAATGCTGCCCACGTTACAATTTTCTGGTGACTGCTGCTCACGTTACTATTTTCTGGTGACTGGTGCCCACATTACGATTTTCTGGTGAACTCTGCCCACATTATGATTTTCTAAAGGCCCACATTACGATTTTCTGGTGAACTCTGCCCACATTACGATTTTCTGGCCCACATTACGATTGTCTGGTAAAATGCTGCCCACTTTACAATTAATTTACAGTGAAACGCTGCCCCATTACGATTTTTTGGCACCTATGGGGGGGGGGCCCCATCCAAATATTTGCAGGGGGGCCCAGTGATTTCTAGTTACGCCCCTGCTAGTGGTGATCTAGCCTTTGGTAGAAAAGTGCTACAGGCAGTAGTCCCACCCTAATGAGAAATCTTGATTATCGTCTAAATGGAAGGGTGCTGTTCCAAGGACGTTCTGGGAAAGACCACACTTACCTTTGGTAAAGTCTTTTCCAGTAGTCCAGGGGACAGCACCCCTACTTCCCACCCTATGTGGGAAACTATTAAGAAAGAAATTATGCAAGCATCATATGGTGAGTCCGGGTCATCTTTTTTATTACTGAGGATCTCTGTGAGTAGCTTGCATTTATCTATGCTGCTGTCCATTATGCAAATGTGTTTATTGAATAGCTTCCTGTCCAGAATTGGGAAGGAGACAAGTCTCAATGGAGGGGTGCTGTCCCCTGGACTACTGGAAAAGACTTCACCGAAGGTAAGTGTGGTCTTTTCCTTTGATGAAGCTGTTGCATTTCATTATTTGATGACATTTGCAACATTTTAATCTGCTGGCATTGTTGTGCTCAATAATTTGTTTGATTGCTTCAGTATTTCTGTGCTATGCATGCCTGTGCCTTGCCGCCTGCGCAGTACAGCCCGGAGGACGTCCGATGACGTCAGCGCGCCCGCGTGGGACGCAGAAGTGCCGGGCCTTGGAGCGCAGAAGAGCCCGACCTGGCAGCCGGCCTGGCCAGGTCGGGTCGGCCACCGGAGACCACCGGGAGCCTGCGGAGCGGCGGCAAGGGGACACCTCCTGCCTGCCACGGGCTGGAGGAAGCCCCAGGTAAGTGGAAATTGATTTTTATTTTTTCAATACCCTCCCTGAACCTTCCCTTTAATAAGGATAATACAACAGTAGAAAATCTTTCCATATTTTACTACAGCTCAACCTAACCCTACTACCACACAGAACTCTCTACTACTGATGCCTAACCCTAACCCCACTGGAGGTGCCCCACCCTAAGACCCCGCCGGTGGTGCCTAACCCTAAAACTTTCCCTTGTGGTGTTTAAACCTATGGTGCCTAACCCTAAGACCCCTCTGGAGGTGCCTAACCCTAAGACCGCCTCTGTTGATGTCTAATCCTAAATCCCCCCTGGTGGTGCCTAACCCTAACCACCCCCGTTGCACAAATACCCTTCCTGACACCTAACCATTCCCCCACACAAACATCCTTACAAATGTAAAATGTGTACATACAAAGTCTAAAATATTTGATAATGTAAAATTTGGCCATACAAACAAAATATTACAAAAACTATAACGTTACAAGTTTTGAAGCGATAACATAGTTCAAAAATGTTAATGTTCTACTGTTGAAAACAATATTTACTGGGTGCTTACATTTCTGCTTTGGGCACCGTATTTTCCTGCTACCAATGAATCGCTGCTTTAAGTAATCCAGGTGTTGGACTAGATATAACTTTAAGGCAGAGAGCACACTTATTTGAATCGCTGTTTTTTTGCTGCATAGCAGAAAATGCATGAGAAATCGTGCACAATGAAAGTCTATGGGCTGCATGCTACAACACACAGATTCACGAAACGCAATTCGCATTTGAGGGGCATTTTAAATTCGTACAGCTTTCTGTGCTGGTCTAGTTTGTGACCCAGCAAAAAAGGAACAGTTCTCTATAACACAAAGTAATAGTGGGGGCTCAGTTATGACTACACCCTATCGCAAACCAAAAGGTTTGAGAGGGGTGCTGTCCACCCAGTCACATTAGCGGTATTTCCCTATGAGGTTTCCCGCTGGGTTATCTCAGGTAGACTAGCGCCCAGTTTACTGCTTTTTTCTGCATACCGCATGTGAATTGCATGTAATGGTTGCCTGGGGAGGTGCAATTGATGTGCGTTTTCAGTGCATCTTCGCATGTGTTTTTATGTTAAAGGGAACCTGAACTGAGTAAACGTATTTAAAATAAACACATGATATAGCTGCAAATGAATATTACATACTTACCTCACCATCAGTTTCTCTCAGAAGCTCACCATTTTCTTCTTACAGTGATCCCTTCCAGTTCTGACAAGATTTTGTCACAACTGAAATATACCAATTGCTGTTATATATCAGCTGCTGTCAGTTACAACTGAATGTGCAAGGTAATGTCCATGTTTCCCTATGGCTCAAGTGGGCGATATTACAGTTTTACCAGTATGCTGTCCAGAAAGCTGTTATGGGGTAATTGCCATTTTCAAAATGGAGGACAGAGAATTCCATTGAGCACAGTGGCCACACAGGATGCAGGAGAGGGGAAAAATCTAGTGATGTATTTCTTTTTACTGTTTTCTCTTGCGGAAAAGGCAGACTAGTAAAAAAACAAAGGCTAGAACACATAAAAACACAAACACATAAAATAAGCATTAAAACCTCCTGAGCGGTATGGACGAGCTCAGCTCGTCCATTATCGCCGGAGGGTGCCGCTCAGGCCCTGCTGGGCCGATTTTCGCAAAATAAAAAGCAGCACACGCAGCCGGCACTTTGCCAGCCGCGTGTGCTACCTGATCGCCACCGCTCTGCGGCGATCCGCCGCGAGCAGCGGCGAAAGAGGGTCCCCCCAGCCGCCCGAGCCCTGCGCAGCCGGACCAATCAGTTCCGGCCAGCGCTAAGGGCTGGATCGGAGGCGGCTGACGTCACTCCGCTCGTCGCCATGGCGACGAGAAAAGCAAAACAAGGAGGGCCGCTCAGAGCTGGGACAAGGTCCTCCAGCACCCAAGGCTGAGACACCAAAGTGCGCCCCTCTATCCCTCCCACCCCAGCCATCACACACTGATTTCTATTAGACTAAAAAGCGCCACCGGGCCCACAACCTCCCCAACACCTTAATATCTAGTTATCTGGCTTGCAGTCTCTGCCATGTATCCCCTTTTCTTATTTCTTTCTGCTTCACACATAATTAGGAATGACAGCTGAATAAATTGTGCGCCCCCTCCTACACTGCGCCCTGAGGCTGGAGCCTCTCCAGCCTATGCCTCGGCCCAGCCCTGGGGCCGCTCATCGCGGCCCTACTTGTTACTTCTGATCGCCGGAGTCGATCAGAAATATGCGACAGGAGCGCCCTCTAGTGGGCTTTCATGCAGCCAACTTTCAGTTGGCTGCATGAAATAGATTTTTTTTTTATAAAAAAAAAACCCTCCCGCAGCTGCCCTGGCGATCTTAATAGAACGCCGGGGAAGTTAAAAATGTAGAAACACATAAGAGTGAAAACACATGCTTTTCCGAATTGACAAGTGTGATTCTAGCCTAAGTCACATTTATGGTTAATTTTTATGGTTAATCAAGGCTACAGTCATGGAAAGGGTCTTGGGTGCATTATTTGAAATAGGAGCTATGACCTACGTTACTTTGGCAAAACGTCAAGTAGACACTAGCAGTCTTTTTTGTTTCATTAAGTTATCAAATGTAATTTTTCAATGAATATGTAATTATAAAGAAGACACATTTTCCTTTCAGACCAATTAAAATAATAAAAAATGTATTTGAAGAGAAATTGGGATTCTTGGCAACTGTGTAAGTTATTGGAAAGTATTATGTCAAAGCGTTATCCTAAAAATATGACTCAACCATTACTGACATCAACACTGACACACTAAATTGAAGTAAACATGACAGCAAAACCTGCTGTGAGGGAAATTTACTGACATCTGTAGCTCAGCCTCTAAGCAGAGTCACAGCACAGCTTTAGGAAACATTGAAAGGAAGGTGGTACCAAAGGACCTTTACCTTAGCTGGCAGTGGCTGGTGAGTGGTTTAAAATAAAATTATATAACAGGTTACTCACCTCCTATAGTTACATCTGCAATCGCTGCAGTGCTCTGCACTCGCAGGGTACAGGATGCTACATTTAAACAGCAAACATGAGTAACTCCTGCTCATCTGCCTCTGCAGCTCAGGATCAACCAAGGGATGTGTTCATGGTGAATACAACGAAAAAACATGTAAAACTGTTGTACAAAAGGTACAGACCGGACGCTGTCTCCTCACGTAGGTTTATTCCCATATGCATCAGCCAGCATAACAGTGACATTTCTACAGACGTTTTGCACTATCACTGCGCTTGGTCACGTGCTTGCCCGGACAAGCACGTGACAAAGCGCTGTGATAGCACAAAATGGCTGTAGTGCCTGTCCTGTTTCTCCCTGGTGCGTCCACCTCTCCCCACCTGCACACATAACACAACACACTGAGTTTTGATGGAAACTTTTGTCTATATTTGTCACTGTCATTCTGGCTAATGCATATAGGAATAAACATACGTGAGGAGAAAGTGCACGGTCTGTACCTTTTGTACCACAAGTTTGAACTGGGCCTAAGAGTGGAGGACAGTCAGTAATCAGATTGTCATTTGTTAATAAAAAAATAATTAGAACTGCACATTTTTCTTTATTGTGAAATTAGCTTAAAACCAACAAATGCTTATCAGGACAAATTTAAAGCTAATTGCTGAGTACCTTGGAATCCAAATACTGTATCTATGGGAATTGTATATACCAGAACTATATCCAGAATAGGGCATTGAACCAACAGATTTATCTGTTTTTGAATTATTCTGTTATGATTTACAGATGGAAGAGAACAAAGCTGAATGGGGCAGAACGTACTGTACATAAAGTTAGACTTCGGCTGTTTACACTTGCCTTAGGACTTTCCATGAGCAGACAAAGGTGAGCAGATAATCATTCTGGACATATCTATTTAGTGGAATTCTCATAGTAAAAATATCTGCTACAGTAGTTTTTTTTTTTTTTTAATCTACAGTATATGTACTGCTTTTTGCTTGTGTTTAAGGGCCCTTCCACACTGAAAATCGCAATCACAATCGTGGTGCACCGCGATTTTATCATATTTTTTTGGCACGTTCTGCTGTTATTTTTGGGTGCAAGCGGCTGCCACAATTAAGTGTCTCTGCGTAAAAAAACAACCCACTGCGTTTGCCGTGCAATTTGCATGCACTACGATTGCGAATGACCCAAAAAACGGATCACAACACTCTATACAGGGCACCGCAGTGCCCTTGTGATTGGTAAAATGCATGCACTTTAAAAATCGGATGAAAGTGCATGCAGTAGGGATCTATAATGAATATACAATATGTTGCATCTTGGCTTAAGTCTGGTACTATTACGTGTGTATTCCCAAACTGCTTCCATTATTGCACTACACTCAGTATTCATCATGGACACATCCCTAGATTGCCACTGTGGGCTAAGTGCATAAAACATTATTGTGTTTTGCTGTCCATGACTGCCCCAGGTCTTCCGATATATCAGAACACCCCTGTACAACATCATACTTGATAAAACCAGAAGTGAGGAGTATATGGAGGCTGCAATATTTATTCCTTTTTAAAGTGGACATGAATTCAGAAATTCCTCTCTGCTTTAAAATATAAGTAACAGCATAACAATTCAAAAGAAAAACATTTCTTTGTTACAGCTGATACAAATCCTGCAATAAAATCTGCAGTGTCTTCATCTTGCTTTCTTGGAAGCAAACATAGGGTTAACATCCCATGTTTACAAATTAGCTGCTCTGCTGAGGCACCAGATATTCCTGGGCTAACACAATTGAGAGATGAAATTACAATTGTGATTAATCACAGATGAGGGGAAATTAGACAGGCTAAACTCTCTAAATGCGCCTTGCATTTCTCCCTGTTTTCCTTCTGTCCTGTGTTCAGGTCCACTTTAAACGATACCAGTTGCCTGGCAGCTCCACTATTTAGCTGCAGTAGTGTCTGAATCATACCAGAAGTAGGTGTGCAGCTAATCTTGTCAGATTTGTCAAAATATCAGAAACCCTGGATCTGCTGCATGCTTGTTCAGGGTACATGGCTAAAGGTATTAGAGGCAGATGATCAGCAGGATAGACTAGTCCAAAACCCGTTGGTTCTGTCAAATTTTAACTGCTTACTTTAAATGCTTGATTATCATGAATGATTGTTTTGCATTTACCCTGTGTGTAGTTTGTAACTGCTAAGCTGAATGCCTTACAATTACTTGAAGGAAAACATGGGGTGTAGCTAGTATAGAGCCTATGGCAAACAATGAAATTGTGCCTCCCTCCAGTCAGAGCCCCCTTCTCTAAAAATAGCATCCTTTCTCATGTACATGTATTATGGTTGCCTGTGAGCTTCAGCAGTATCTTGGCTTGGGATGCAGCTGAAGTTCTTTTTTTGGAAATATCTCGTATTTCCTCTCTGTCCTCTTTTTTTCTTACACTAAGCCAAGTGTGCCCTACATACATAAATGGAGTAGCCATGTTCCCTATATAACATAATTAATCTGATCTGAGGTCTGAGTGATGGGGAGGCTTGGGGGCATTCTGTGATGCCCATGGCACATGCCATGCCTGTACCCCTCTAGATACGCCTCTGAAGGAAAATTACCCGATGGCATAGATAAATGATATACAGTTACTTGTAAAAACAAAGTTGTTCACAAGCTATACAATATATATATATATATATATATATATATATATATATATATATATATATATATATATATATATATATATATATTAGTGGGAATTTCCTGGTTGAACAAGACTATCCATCCAAATACAGGCCAAAATACAAAAGACAGGGTTCAACCGAATGGAATATATTTTTTTACGGAGTACACAAGAGTGATGTTGACAATATTTTGAGCTCTGACTTTTTCTCAAGTACTCATTGTCCGATTACCAGAGTGTACTGGTCCCCTGAGTCTTCCGGACCCCATCGCAGCTATATGGTTTACTCCTTTATTGCAATGTTAGAAAAACTCTCAATAAGTATAGGGGCAACACATACATTTAACTTCTTAAAACAGAAGGTATTTGCGTTTATTCAGGCTGGAGTGAGCATATGAGGGGGTCCCACAATGCATCACTGCTGAATATGCAAATTGTCCCTGTGTTGCTCCTGATAGCTAAACACAGAGAAGGCGTTTTGGTAATGTTTAGCCCCTTACACCCTACTAGGAGTTGTGGTTCACCACAACCTTGCTGGGCAAGCTGCAACTCTAAGTATATGGGCTGAGACACATTTTAGTAATTGGATGTATGTTTTAGTAAACATAAGTGTGACATTCTATCCAACTGTAGATGTGACAGAAAAAAAAATGAATCCTTGCTTTTAATCACTTTCAGATCCTAATTAAATTCATATGTGACTAAGGGTGCTTTAGCCACCGGATAATATAAAAAATAATCTTGTGGGAAATATTTTGTGATCAAAAATTTTAATGAAGGTTGACATTCTCCATTGAAAAATGTTTTCCCCTAAGAAATACATAAATTGATCCAGGAATTATTTACAACGTTGTTTGTCTGCCAGATTCTGAATAGCACAGGATGTACCAGGAACCACATGGAGTTCAGTGATGCCTGGGGGTTACAGTATGGCTTAAAATCTGACTACTAGCATTCAGGACATTACTGGGAGACTTAGCTGGTATAGTAAGCTAAAAGCTCGTTGATACAGGGATTTGTTGCTTGCCTTATCTATGTGTAGGCTGGCAAATGCTGCTTGTTTGTGTCGCTATCGTCCCTGTTCCTGTAACACTGTCTATCTAAACAGCAAAAATATGATTCAATTCCAGCCAAGATTCCAGTGATAAATTCAATGGAACATTTTTTTTATTCATAACTTTTACATTTTGCCCCTTTACCCAGCTGAGACTAAGATGGCCTATAGAATGTTAACATAAAAATATATTTATAGTTACTGTGAAATTCTTCACATAGAAACTGAAAAAATGCAATACAAAGCCTGATTTTATCACAAAGAATTCTCATCATTATTATTATTTATTAATAAAGCACCAACCTAACCCTGGCTCTGAGCATGTGACTGTTAAAGTGTAACTCCATGTTTCAGAAACGCACTTTGTGATCTGAGTAAAAACATGTAGATTTGCCATGAATTGATCCAGCGCCAGGTTTAGGCTATGTGGTTCACTAAAATTTACCATTTCAGCTGTGTGCCACTGCTTTCATTAGATGGTTCAGAATTTGTCTACCCCACCATATTTGCTTTAACTTTACCTTTGCACTTAAAGTACACCAGAGACGATTTAGAGAAAAGGTTTTTACCTATCTGGGGCTTCCTCTGGCTCCGTGTAGTCAATCTGCTCTCTCAATGTCCTTCCGGTCCTGTCTATTGTGCCACTGTAAAATCCATGAGCCAGCTGGGTTGTGGGCCACTGCTAATGTGATGTTTCTGGCCTCATGCCTCCTCCATCACACTCCTGCTCCATCTGCACATGCTACAAGTTACAGCCTTAAAGTGAACTAAGCAGCTCCTGGCTTCAAATAGCTGCAAAGGCTGCCATTGTTCAGAAGCTCAACCCCTGCTGTTTTACAACTAGCATTGTCCAGGCTAGGTGTGAAATTCTTCAACTGTAACTGATGTTTTCTGTTTGAAGTACAATGGGGGTTTGTTTGTGGTCAGTTAAGTCTAATGAGGTGATTTCTAATCTGTGTTCAACAATCTCTTGCTCAGGGACAGCAGGTCCTTTGCGGACGGACAAAGTGGCTATTTTAACCCTTAGATGTAAAAAAATGAGGTAAATTGAAAGTTTTTTTTAATAATAAACCACATTTTTAGAATGCATTTTTAATTTGCTATAGAGCTGCCCTGGGTGTTAAAAATGATGCTCGGTTCACTTTAATTAAGGAACTGCGCATACACAACGCTTAGGTGGTGCCCACGGTCAGGACCACACATTAGTAGTCCATGACTCAGAGGAGTCGTGGACTTTGTAAGACGTGATCAAATTCTTGCAATGTAGAGTCCCTCATTTATGTTAGAGAACCATTATTTCACAAGAAGATTATTCAAGACCTTGAAGACCCCGAGAACTATAATTCCGAGGATCATTTTTTTGGTACATCATGCTTTGGGGGAAGGCCATTGAACTTTATCTGCTTGAATGTGCAGACAACCAGGCACTGTCCAGCACTAGCTGTGCAAACATGGGCTTGTTTTAATAGTTCTGAGAAGTCAACATAAGTTCCTTGGAAATCCCCAGAAATTCCAAATATGGTTCTGAGTATCCGGACCTGTGCGGAAGCTCTGTACATCACATACTGTATCTTTAAATAGCCAAGTGCACACAATATACATCAATTAAGTAACCATGTTCCCCAGATAACATAATTAATGTAATCTGAAGTATGAGTGATGCTACGCATGGGGCAGGCATGGCAGTGAGCTCAGGGGCAGGCGTCCATGGCATGAGCCATGCTGCACCCCTCTAGATACACCACTGCTGACAGCAGCAGAACTGAGGGGACTGAGTGGGCAGAAAGGGAGCAGATGGACTACAGGGGGCTGGAAGGGGCACACTAAGCACAGATCAATGGGTCACCTTGCTATAAAACTGCAAAAGGCAATCACACCTTCTGAGTTAGCTATGTGCTTTCATATGCGCTCCTAGCATATACACATGGTTCTCTTTGATATCAGCCATGTCTAGGGACATTGGGCTCAATTCTCTATACTGTGGTTGAGGGAAGGCCACTCGGGGCCGCTCTGGCTCAAGGGTCCCGATGCGGTCTCAACCTCTGCACCTTCTGTTGCTACACCACTGAACATCAACATTTGTTGCCTTAATATTGAGTATGAGTTGTTTGGGGAGACATTTTTTACCCAAACGGCTACAGCAACAATATTCTTGAGCAAAAGAGCAAAACCTCAGCGAAAACACATTGCATTCAAAATGAGCAATGCACTAATTTAGAGATAGAAATAAATGTGTATAGACACATTTACATATTCAATATAAAGATATTTACAAAGTTTATTTATTTAAAAGGACAATTGAGGCAGACAGGACATGACAATCAATTTGGCTCCTAAATAGGTACTGTCCCTCTAAAGCAGTAACAGTTGGAAGCTATGTACTGTATGTCCCTGTAGGTGTCCCTTTTAGCTAATCCACAATGACAGCCCTGCAGAAATTAAAATGTTTGGACGGCAGGGTTTAATTTATTGAATAAAACATTATGAAAAAAGCTGCCTTGTGTTCATTAAGCACAACATGTTTTTATTTCAGTAATAAGTAATGACTAAGTATAAAAATAATAAGCAACAAATGTACATTAGTGTGTGCGCAATCAAGCATGAATAGGTTTACTTAGTAGTATCTGTGTGGCACACTAGAAATGAACACCTTTTTTTTTTATTATGAGCATGGAATGTTCTCATTCCCAATTTAACTGCTGTGTTTTCTTAGCAATTAAAAGAGCTTATTCATTTCACACAACTGTCGCCTAACCGACAACCATAAAACTCACTGGTAATCTCAGCACCATGACTGTCACTTCACGCCAGGTACTTTGAAGGTGAATTGAAGTAATACATGCTAACATCTATTAATGATAAACATTGTGGAGCTGCAGAATAATGGCTTGTCTGTCAAAATAAGTAGAGACCACAAAGCAAATGGCTTTACCCTGAGATGACAGAACTTGCTTCTAGTGGAATTATTGGCATAGGAAACCTGGTTTTCTGGAAAAAGGTAAAAAATAGCAGCTGATGACATAAGGTTCTTGGCAGTGAAGGGCTGTATTTCTGCAAGCAGATAAAAACAGTTTTCTGAAAGCTGCATTAACAAATAGCCCCATCAGGTGGTGTCCTTAACAAACTTATAGGCGCAAAACTGTAAAGTTCTAACTGGCAACTTCCACTGATCAGGAACGTGCTTGTCATTCCTTCCCTTGGCATCCCTGTGGTCTAGGGTGTGTATTTCTGCACTCCACCAGCCATGGTTAGGGATGAGTGCACATTTGTATGGTCTGGTTCTGCATGCACACGTGTGTGACTGTGCACAAGGTTCTGCTCATGTGGGGAGTTCATTTAGAAGCGTTGCTAGGAATCATAGGAACCCCAAAATTATAAGGTACGTTTGTGCCTTGGTAACGCTCCCCCCCCCCCCCGGTATGGGTAGCTAGATGTACCCCCCTGTATTAGGTGACACAGTGTGCAGCAAGCACCATAGGTGGTAACTTCTGAGTATCATCAATATGAAATCCACAATCGAGTCAGCACCATCTTCAAGTATAAATAGAAACACAAAAACAAAAGTTTGCTAGAAAGAATTTGCGATAATTCAGGTTGGAGTGAGCTTAGTATAAATAGCTCTTTTATTCAATCAGCAACATGAGATGTGTAGTCAGTGACAGCTCCGCTGTTTTGGGAAGTATGCCCTTTTTCAAGCTTTGCAGCATAACATCAGCTCAAAGAATAAACAGATCTGTTTAACTACCTGACAACCGCCCCATGCCAATGGACGAGGCCGCGGCGGCAGCCCCAGGACCGCCTAACGCCAATTGTCATCAGGTCCTGGGGCCGGCTACTGCAGTAGATCGCGCTCGGGAGACTGTTAGACGGTGAAACCGCCGACTTTTAACTAAGTACAGCGCTGCGATCCAGGGCAGCGCTGTACTGGGGACAGCCACGTGACACAGCTGTCCCCCTGGGCCACTAGAGAGCGATCGCCTCTCATAGGCAGAAGCCTATGACAGCCGATCGCCAGGATTGGCCGGCTGGGGGGAGGGAGGGGTTTGTAAAAAAAATAAAATAAAGTAAATGGTAAATAATACAATAATAAAGAAATAAATATTTATTTAAAAAAAATAAATAAACTGGGGGCGATCAGACCCCACCAACAGAAAGCTCCGTTGGTGGTGGTGGGGGGGGGGGGGGGAAGGGGGGGAATCACTTGTATGCTGTGTTGTGTGGCCCTGCAGCTTGGCCTTAAAGGACTTCCGAGGCCAACTCTAAGAAAAAAGTTAAATACCGGCATCACATTTGAAGGCACAGAGGACGCTGTCTGCGCCCTCCGTGCTTTTCCGCCAGGCCCCCGCTTCTCAATAGCCCCCCGGGGCGGGTCCCGACCACACGGCCCGGGGCGGGCTCTTCTACCTCTGCTAACATGGCCGCATGAGCTGCACAGCTCTAGGTCCTCCTCCCTGATCCACGCTACAGGAAACGGCCTAGGCCCTAGAGCTACGCAGCCGCACTCACGGCTATGCGGACTGCGCAGCTGTGGCCAGCTCATGCGGCCATGTTAGTGGAAGCAGGAGAGCCCGACCCGGGCCATGCGGTCGGGAGACGGCCCGGGGGGCTATTGAGCGGCGGGGACCCGGCGGAATGGCACGGAGGCCATGGACGGCGTCCTCTGTGCCTCCAAATGTGATGCAGGTGTTTCACTTTTTTAGAGTTGGCCTTGGAAGTCCTTTAAAACTGCAGTGGCCATTTTAGTAAAAATTGGCCTCGTCTCTAGGGAGGTTTACCACTGTGGTCCTCAAGTGGCTAAATACCATAACCTGAATAAACAGCCTATCAGGATTCAGATTGTTTAGCCAATCAGTGCCTGGTGGTGGCCGACGGACCTGATGGGGAACTGCATCCCCTAACATGCAAATTTATCTGTGGTCAAAATGTATGTACACACCTCTAACTAGGTCAATGCTGAAACCGCCCACTACTAATATGTAAACACATGATAAAGCCACAATAGTGGCTAACTTACTGCTCTTCTCGTGTCCCAAGAACCAAGCACGGAGAACGCCAGCCTGCCCCCTCATAATGCGGCGGCAGCGTCATTGACGCAATAGCCGCATCTTCCAGGAGGTAACATCTTGTTGGATAGGGATAGCGTACCAACGCGGCCAAACATACGCGTCACGCCATAGTAACCAAAGCAATGGGAACACCCCCACATGCTCAGTGACGCTTAGAACAGTAAGGCCCACCGTATCCTGGCAACACACATGCTGTAAACACTATCAGTGTAAATAAAAGCGGAGGGGCCATTCTGGCAAAAATCCACAGCACTCCCCCCCCGCCCAACCCCCCGACCCCCCCCCCCCCCACCCCCCCGTCCCAGAACATCAGATAAAACCCTGGGAGAAAAACGTAATTGGCCGGTCTCCATCAGTCCAACTGGCCAAACCTTCCACCCTGCAAGACAAAATACAAACAAGATTAATATAAGACACTCTACCCACACTCAATGTACAGCAATGCATCTAAACACATGGCAGTAGCGCATACTCTTTATAAGGCTGCCCCCAGTATAGGTAGCTAGAAGTGCGTACATTTGAAAAGGGCGCCTGGAAAAAAGGGCGCCTGGTGTAGCCCATATGCCAAATTCAGCTACAAAGGGCGCCTGGTATAGCCCATATGCCAAATTCAGCTACAAAAGGCGCCTGGTGTAGCCTATATTCCAAATTCATCTACAAAGGGTGCCTGGTGTAGCTCATATTCCAAATTCGTCTACAAAGGGCGCCTGGTGTAACTCATATGTCAAATTCGGCTACAAAGGGTGTCTGGTGTAGCCCATATGCCAAATTCGGCTATAAAGGGCGCATGGTGTAGCCCATATGCCAAATTCAGCTCTAAAGGGTGCCTGATGTAGCCGAAAAGCTAGTTTTAGTTTATAAAAAGGATGCGGTTCTAGGCAAACTTTGTTGGGCTATAAAAGGGCTCTGTATATAGCCAAAAAAAGTGATTACTATGACCTAACTTCTCTCTACTCTTACACAGAATCTTCCCCCTGATGGTGCCTAACCCTAAGACCCCCCTGGTGGTGCCTAACCCTAACTGCTCCCTGGTGGTACCTAACCCTATGACGCCTTGGTGGACCCTAACCCCCCCTTGTGGTGCCTAAGACTAAGACCCCCTTGATAGTGCCTAACCCCTCCCTGGTGGTGCCTAACCCTAAGACCCCCTTGGTGACGCCTAACCCCCCCCCCCCCCGCACCCCCGATTCAAAAATCTTGGCTATAAAAGGGCGACCTTTTGCAGCAGAATCAAAAACCTTGTAGCGGAAAACCTTGTAGCCATATCAAAAATATGGGCTACAGCGGGGGTGCTCTTTTGTACCAGAATAAAAAACCTTGTAGCCGAATCAAAAATATGGGCTACAACGGGTCGCCATTTTGTAGCCTAATCGAAAACCTAGTGTAGACTGTTTCAACTGCCAACTGAAGGAGAACTCCACAAACACCAATGCAGGTTGTAAAATTCAAAAAGTTTATTAAAAAATAAAATTACACTTTCTACTCCATTTAACCAATGAGAATTACAAACAATAAATCTATAATATCACAGTCTTCTGAATGTCTTCTGATCTTCTCCCTACAGAACACTTTTGGTAGCTAGGAGGAAAACAACTGGTTAATAAAAACACATAACCTTCCCACCTGGTAAGTATTTCTGAGCATACCCACCCACTTTAACTACAAAAAACCTTATTTGGTTTTTCCTAAAACCCTGTGTACTAGAATAATTTTAGTTTAATCCTTCTCACTAATAATACCGTTATATATCAATTTCACCTATAAATTTGCTGATCAGCAAAATCTTAGTCACTAAATAGTAAATAGAGTACTCTTTCTTTTTGCTTCTGAACCGGTAAATTATTCTGGCTATTATTTATCCAAAATTGCAGCCAGGTACTATATGAGAATAAGTTGGATGGTTAAGAGGTTCATAAATTGGTTGGTTAACCAATTCATGTCCTACCTACAGTATATTCACGTCATTGCAAGTGGCTTCTGAAAGCCACATGACGTGAATATAAGTTATGCCCTTTAAATGAGCACAGCGTGCGTGCTAGCACGCACCTGGGCTCATCAACCCCCCTCCCTCTAGCTACTCTAATCCTGGATGCCTTCCCGGGGGTCCGATCCCCCCCACCCCACGCCTGATCCCCTGTAATGATACCCCCTCCCCCTCCATGCTGCGATCGGGCAGCATGGGGAATTACAAAGAAGATTTCCCACCTAAGCATCTTCCAGCGCGGGGATCGGCTCCCCTCCATTTAGTACTGCTGACAGTCTCTATGTGCAGAGTGGATCAGGTCCCGGCTTGATGACGTCATCAAGCCGGGAACCGATCCACTCTGCACATAGAGGCTGTCAGCGGTACTGAATGCAGGGGAGCCGATCCCCGCGCTGGAAGATGCTTAGGTGGGAAATCTTCTTTGTAACTCCCCATGCTGCCCGATCGCAGCATGGAGGGGGAGGGGGGAATCATTAAAGAGAAACCGCTGCTCAGATGTGGGTGGAGGGGGAAGGGAAGGAGAGCAACACAAAAGGGATTAACAAGGGGGGAGGGGGGGTAAAGGGGCGCACACACCTAGCTATGGAGGGGGGGGGAGGGAATAGACACATCCATCCAGCCAGCTTTGGGGGAGAGGGGCCAAATATATACATCTGGCTAGCTGGGGGGGAGGGGTACTAAGACCTGGCTGGGGGGGGGGGGATATCCAGGGGCACATCTGACTAACTATGGGGGAGGGAGGCATATGTAGGTGCACATCTGGCTAACTGGGGGGAGGATCAGATTATAAAGGAGGAAAAAAATAACTAAATAAAAGTCGGACACAAATTGAAAAAATGCATTTTATTTCCAAATCATTTATTGTCATCATACATTGTACTAGGATTGAAATTTAAATGGTAAAATAACCAGGGCAAATGGAAAAGTAAAATGTGTGGGTTAACTTACAGCAGCAACTTTTATTTTCAAACTATAATGGCTGAAAACTGGGAAATAATGACTTTTTTCATTTTTTTACCCCTTGTTCCCTTTAAAATGCATAGAAAATAATATAATTCTTAGCAAAAAGTACCACCCAAAGAAAGCCTAGTTGGTGGCGGAAAAAACAAGGTATAGATCATTTATGTATGATAAGTAGTGATAAAGTTATTGGCAAACGAATGGGAGGAGTGTGAAATGTAGAAAATTGTTCTGGTTTTTTAGGGGGAAAACCCCAGGGACGCGAAGTGGTTAATGAAGAAAATAAAAAAAATAAAAATAGGTTAGTGAGTTACTAGATTTAGTAAATTACTAAGATTACTTGAATTAGATAAATATAAAGAAAATAACTCCGTCACCAGTTCTCTCAAGCAAAACTACTCAATATGCTTGCTCCAAAAATACAGAAAAACAACAAGAAAAATATTTTCTTTACAGATCCAAAATCTGTCGCTCCTGTATGTAATCACTTCTGTTCTTTTGCAGGATCAGTCTACTGCTAAGAAAAGCAGTCTATTAACAGGTACTTATTCCACATCTGTCACTGCTGCTGGTAAATTGACATATTAATTATTTCTTTTTTCTTTTACAGGAATCCAGCCGGACGACTCTTCCCAAAGGTAAGTATTGCTCCAATATAACTTTGCACTGTCTTGTGCACCACACATAAAAATAAATAAAACTAAAATGGCTTCTTGCATTTATTACTTTGTAAAGTCAATAGGCTATAAGAGGATAGGATAGACCTCTAACGGACAGGGCAATAGCTTATTTCATTAACCAGATTCACTTTCTTCTCAATCTCACTATTTCATAGTCTTATGCATAGTATATGGGCAATATGCAGTTTTTTTGACTTTTATAAAAAAAAACTGTTTTCCCATTTCCGCAACCATTCAGGTAAACTTATGAAAATACAAGTAAGATGATAATCATAACAATTAGGGATTGTCAGTCTCAATTCTCGGTCTCACTAGCACTATACTTCAGCAGTGGGGGATATTACCAGAGCCAATTCACTATAATCAAAATGTTCAAGTATCTTTCTTGTCACACGCTGATTTATCACAGTATTAATCATATGTCATACGTGTCAGATTTAAAGGCTTCTTTCCCAGCACCTCTGTATCCAGGGCCGGATTTGTACTCTTTACCGTCCTAGGCCACTGTCACCAGCCGCCCCCCTTCATTATAGGTAGCAAGATGACCCCTCCCCCTTTCCCTCCAGTATAGGTAGCCAGATGACCCCTCCCCCTTTTCCTCCAGTATAGGTAGCCTGATGACCCCCCGCCCTTTCTCTCCAGTATAGGTAGCCAGATGACCCCTCCCCGTTCTCCTCCAGTGTAGGTAGCAAGATGACCCCTCCCCCCTTCCCTCCAGTATAGATAGCCAGATGACTCCCTTAATCCCTCCTTCCAACCCCCTTTCAGTATAAGTAGCCAGCTCTCCTTCACACCACAGCAGCCATCAGTGTCACTCATTTCTCTGCTTGTCTCCAGTGCAGAAGCTTCCTCTTCCCCTCTGTCTCCAATGCTGCCCAAGTTTATAGCTACTGCTGCAATGCAAATGTGCACAGAGAGCAAGGTGGCTGCTGCACAGGTGACTAGCAGCAGAGTACTGCAGTCAGGCGCTCGCCTGATATCCCTTCATTGCAGCATTTGCAAGTTTGCAAATTCTGCACCAGTTTAGTCTGCTGCTTTGGTGCCCTTGCTCCTGTGGTGCCCTAGGCCATGGCCTAGGCGGCCTTAGCCTAAATCCGGCCCTGTCTGTATCAAGAATCACTGGCTATACATCTGACTGGCTCTTTTTCATCTGCCTGAAATCTCTTTCCTGGCTTCCCCACTCCTTGTCAGCCTTGATGGACTGATGGCTGTCTGTGGAGCAGAGCTGGGACAAGGTCCTCCAGCACCCAAGGCTGAGACACCAAAGTGCGCCCCTCCATCCCTCCCACCCCAGCCATCACACACTGATTGCTATTAGACTAAGAGGCGCCACAGGGCCAACAACCTCCCCAACACCTTAATATTAGAGATGTGGCGAACGGTTCCCGAACCGTTCGCCGGCGAACATCTCTAAATCCATGGGCCTCTTACTACTTCCGGGTCGCAATGACCCGGAGTAGTACGCCTGTGCTGCCCGGCGGAGCGCGTCCTAGATCGCGCTCCCGTTGCCGGGCACTCTCTGCGCATGTGCGTGACGTCATGAGTGACGTCACGCTCATGCGCAGAGAGTACCCGGCAACAGGAGCGCGATCTAGGACGCGCTCCGCCGGGCAGCGCAGGCGTACTACTCCGGGTCATTGCGACCCGGAAGTAGTAAGAGGCCCAGAGAGGTTCGCCAGGCGAACTGTTCGGCCCAACACTACTTAATATGTAGTTATCTGGCTTGCAGTCACTGCCCTGTATCCACTTTTCTTATTTCTTTCTGCTTCAAACACAATTAGGAATGACAGCTGAATGAATTCTGCGCCCCCTCTTACACTGCGCCCTGAGGCTGGAGCCTCTCCAGCCTATGCCTCGGCCCGGCCCTGCTGTGGAGGATTGAAGAATCATCTCAGCGCATTACTTTTCTCCCAAAATGTCAGCTGCTGCAGTGTCTGGCCTGCATCTCCTCAGCTGGGCCTGCTGCGTCTCTCCTCTTCCCCTGTCCGCTCCAACTGCCAACTCAACCCCTCAGAGAGCCGTTATATCTTCCCTAACGGCTTCCCTGCTTGTGTGTCTGGTTGCTTAGCAACCTTCCCTTAGTCATCAGCCCTGCCTACCCACACAGCAGGGCCCATTACAACTAACGGCAAAATGCTCTTACTTAACAAACCTGTGTCAGCAGCGCCTCTATTTAAAGCTGCTGACCAGGTAATAATATAAGAATAAAAATAAATAAATCCCCCCTCTTTCTACCTGCTACACTAGTAGCAGAAAAAAAAACTCAGGCGCCCTTTTCACCACCTTGTAGCCCATATTTGCTGAATGATGGCTCACCCTGCTACTGCTCAAATTCCCGGCGGTGTTAAATACTATTCCCCTCCGAGTTTTAGCAATTCCGAGGTAGAAATAATTTTGGGTCCGGTGATTGCTGGAACCCCAAATTACTCTTGCTCAGGGGGCATTCTATAGTACTAGTGCTATAGCGATGCCCATCTGCTTCACCAGTATGAGTAGCTAGAGTGGCCTCCAGTATGGGTAGCCAGATGGGCCCTTCCCCCCCAGTGAAGGTAGCCAAAAGATATGTGTCTTTTTCAAAGACACTTTGCATGATGATGAAGTCATGCAGGGTGTTGGTATTGGCAGTGCGAAGATTATTTGAGGCACCAGGGCCTAAACTAGTTGTTTTAATTGAGGGAAGAATGATTATGGTGTAATATCAGAAACTACTGAGAGAGAATATTTAACCACCTGAGCAGTTTGGACGAGCTCAGCTCATCCATGTCCGCCGCGGTGGATTGCTCAGCCCCTGGTGGATCTTTTTTTATAATTTGTTTTTAAAAACACGCAGCTAGCACTTTGCTAGATGCGTGTTTCATTCGATCGCCGCCGATCCTCCGATACCCGCCGCGAAAGAGGCCCCCCAGACCCTCAGCGCAGCCTGGCCAATCACCGCCAGGCTGTGCTATGGGGTGGATCGGGACTCCCCCTGGTGTCATGACGTCGATGACGTCATTCCGATCGTCGCCATGGCGACAACAGGAGCCCTAACAGGCAATCCCGTTCAGAGCGGGATTTCCTGTTAGGTATGATCGCCGGTGGCGATCGGAGGGGTGGCAGGGATGCCGCAGGGAGGGGGGAATCATGTAGCTAGCGCTAGGCTAGCTACATGATAAAAAAAAAATAGGTTAAAAAAAACACCCGCGGCAAGCGCCGCAAATAATCAAAACGCCAGGGTCGTTAATCATCAATCCATGATCTGAGGTGCATGTGCAACTGGGTTATGCAGCAGAACAATAATCCTTAGCACAAGATCAAGTTAATCTCTGAATGACTAATAAACATTACATAATTAAGATTTTGATGCACAATTATAGTGTTGAGAAGGTGTGGTAGGATTCGGCTCGGGACCAGGTGTGTAAGACTTTTCACCGCACTGATATGAGAACAATATATTTGAGGTGTACAAGGGAAGAACTTTTCAATTTGCTCATCATTTGATTCTATAATTTGTGGTCAGAGTACCAAAACCTACATTATACATGTATTTCCCTGTATAAACCATATGCAACTCTGTGGAGCATAATCCTCTGTGCATAATAATCCTCTCAACAGTCAAAAGTAGTATTCACCGTGTAATCGGCACAATCTGATCAGTCTCCTTCATGTATACACCGCCGCCGCACCTCTTGTAAAAACACACTCGCCAACTCCAATGATCATACAAAATAGTCATATGCGGTTGCTTTCAAATCCCAACCTGTCTGGTCTAATGTGGACTTTATATAGTACACTTTAGTAGAAAAAATCACTTGGCACACAGCTGATTAAACGGGGGGTGGAGCTAGCTCCAACAAAACTGCGAAAAGCTTCACCCATATATTAGCACCTATTAGTTGGCTCACAGTCCAAGCAGGGAGAAGTGCAGCAAGCTTTTTGACAGTGCAGGGCACAAACTTTAACATATAGCACACAGAAAGGATGCTGTGCACCTTCCTCTTGCATGTTTTTATTCCATCTTTCAGCCAACAGCCAGCATATATGACATGGAAAAACAGAATTGTCAAATGGATCGATGTGGGTGCCGGGGTGAGCGGGGAAGAGGTGACCTGGGGATATGTGGACGGCACTACAGCCGTTTCGCACCGCCTGGCGCTTGTTCACGAGCGTGTCGCACGTGAACAAGCGCCAGGTGGCGCGAAACGGCTGTAGTGCCGTCCACATATCCTCAGGTTACCTCTTCCCCGCTCACCCCGGCACCCACATCGATCCAGGTTTGACAATTCTGTTTTTCCATGTCATATATGCTGGCTGTTGGCTGAAAGATGGAATAAAAACATGCAAGAGGAAGGTGCACAGCGTCCTTTCTGTGTGCTAATGTGGACTTTGTTATCCTCCTCCTAGTCAGCAAAGCACCATCCAGCACGTAAGAAATAAGCCAGCTCACAATAGTGTGAATCCGTCTTGGTAATTTTATTTCCCAATTAAAAACGTATAATTTAAAACTTATACAGTTCCCATGTATGTCCGTGACAGGCATACAAGTACAGCTCAGGTTTGTGAGGATAAAAGGAGATCGCCTCCCAGCCGTCCACTCCACGTGATGCTACTATTTAAATTCGCCATTTTAATTGGGAAATAAAATTACCAAGATGGATTCACACTAGTGTGAGTTGGCTTATTTCTTACTTGCTGGATGCAGATCCAAGCGAAGCAGGCACCACCTTCAGTAATTTAGTAGCTCTTTATTGGAAAAGTCATAAAAAATGACAAGTCATCAATAAAAATGGCTGTAGTGTCTGACAGCCCGCTATTTCGTTTCAAGGGTGTTTATTGTGTAAGAAATAAACTCACAATGATAGCGTACATCAATCACATATCAAGTCCCCCATGGGGGAATGTCATAGTTTGAAATCACAATAACAGAAGCATTCCAACCGAAGTTGGTATAAACTACAAAGAAACATGAATTTATAATCTTACGAATCTTGTAAAACGTTAACTTTATAGGCAAATATATGGAAACAACCAAATTTTTCTAATCTTTTATTGGGAGGGGGGGAGGGGGGGAGGAAGGAGGGGAGGGAGAGGAGGTGTAGGAGTAACGCCGTCCCGTGAGTGGGGATGCCACATCATGCCAACGGGCTGGCATATGGGGAAAGAGGAGGTAAGGGGGGGGGGGGAGGGGGAGGGAAGAGGGGGAAAGGGGCTAAGGGAGGAGGGGGAGGAGGGGAGGGGACAGGGGTAGGGAAAAGGGAAGTCTCCCATATGGGAGAGAGAGCCCCTATTAGATAATAGCTATACGACTTATAAAAACTTTAACAGAGATGTCCCATCTCTCCTCATCCAGACCTAACTCTTGTGCTTGTTGTGTAAAAGTTTGACGCATCAACGCCAGAGGGGTCCTATGTATTCAGAACCTGTGAAGAGTATACGATAACCCCTCATTGTCTTGAAACTCAATCCATGGAGCCCAGGTATTGTGGAAAGAGTCTAGTTTGTCGTGTACTTTTGCCAGGATGTGTTCTGAGAGCATGGCTTCGTTCAATTTAGAGAATACCAATTGGGCATTAAGTGTTGAAGACTTCCATTGGTAGGCAATCTGTCTTCTTGCTAGGGCCATTATGTGGTGTAGTAGTTTGTTATTGGTTTGGGTGATTTTGTGAGGCTTATTACCTAGCAAAGCTACCGTGGGATCGAAGGGAATATTGATATTAAATATGAGGGAGGTCCGTCTCCAGATAATATTCCAGAAAGCTTTAACCTTGGGGCATTGCCACCACATGTGCCACATGGTGCCTTTTTGTCCACATCCCCTAGGGCATATCTCAGTTTGATCAGGGCAAAACGCATGTACTCTCGCTGGAGTAAAGTATGTGCGATGTAACAGTTTTAGTGACGTTTCCATCGAGGAGTAGAACAAACTATTTTTTAACATGGTGGTGCAACAATGGCCCCACTTTCTTGCCGACAATTCCCTGCCGGTTTCCCGTTCCCAGTCCAACTGGTACTTATATTTCTCCTCAGGATCGTCTTTAAATAGCATAAAGTAGAAATCTGATATGAGACCTTTGTTCAATGGCCCGTTTCTACATCTTGTCTCAAAGAGTGTGTATAGGCATATTTCTTTATTGGTTTGAAGCTTATCGATGTAATCAAATATTTGATATGCCCTAGGGAGTTCTTGACGTGGCACTTCTTTTTCACTCAAGAATTGTCTGAGTGAAGTTAGATGAAAGGCTGAAGTAAATTTGCCCAGTCTAGTAAGACCTCTAGATGACCACCAGGAGAAAAGTGAGGGATTCCAACCTGGGGGGAAATCCGGATTTCCAATAATAGTAGACATGAGAGTGGTAGGGGATTGGAGCTTGTAGACAAATCTGAGGTTTAGCCATAATCTAATGGCCGAGCCGAACACTGGAGATAGGGCCTGGATTTTTTTCAAGGGAATTTTTGTTGCCCACATTACGCCTTGTGTGGTGTATGGATGAATAAGTCTAGATTCAATATCTACCCAGAGGGGTGCCATATTCCCCGAATTCACCAAGACTAGTTGAGAGAGTCTGGCGGCCTTAAAGTATGTCATAAGTATAGGTAGTCTTAGGCCTCCTCTATCTTTTGTCCTTGCTAATGTGGAATACTTTATCCTAGCTTTCTTGTTGGACCATATGAATTTATGGATCTTCTTTTGTAGGTCTAACACGTGGGAGGGTCTAACTGCAATGGGGAGAACTCTAAAAAGGTATAAAAGTCTCGGAAAAAGGGTCATTTTAACTGAGTGGGCCTTACCAATCAAGGACAAGGGCAGTTTCGACCAGGAATCCAGATCCGAGGAGAGCTTTCTATATAGTGCCGGGTAATTAACATCGTATAAATGATTTGGATTTAAAGATAAATTAATGCCAAGGTACTTTATGTACTTAGGCTGGTACTGTAGACCTAAGGAGTCTGCTAAGTTCTTGGCTTTCTTAGGTGGCATGTGGGAAATCATGATCTCTGACTTGTCTTTATTAAGCTGGAACCCCGAAAAGATAGAGAAGTCCTGGATGACCTTAAACAAATTTGGTATAGAAGTATATGGGGATGAAAGGGTCAGCAGTATATCGTCTGCAAACAGGTTTAGTTTGCAGTGTCGTTTACCAATTTGGATACCAAGGATCTCAGGTGATGTTCGTATTTTGGTTGCCAGAGGCTCAATGACCAGTGCAAATATTCCCGGGGATAAGGGGCATCCTTGTCTCGTTCCCCTACAAATGGGGAATCTTGCTTGAGAGTGGGAGGGCAGTTTTAAGTATGCGTATGGGGAAGAGTATAGTATCTTAATTGCATTTATGTATTCGCCAAAAAACCCGAATTTTTGAAGAACAGACATCATGTATGGCCACTTAATTTTATCAAAGGCTTTTTCCATGTCCAGTGATAATAGAGTTAAGCTTTGGGATGATTGAAGGCAATGGTATTGGATATCCAGAACTTTTCTAATGTTATCTGGGGCTTGCCTTTGGGGGATGAATCCTACCTGGTCTTTGTGTATCAACGCAGGCAATACAGAATTGAGTCTGACGGCTAGTATGGAGGTGAAAAGTTTATAATCTATTCCTAAAAGGGAAATGGGCCTATAATTTTTCGGGGATAGGGGGTCCCTAGGTGGTTTATGGATAATACAAATTGCCGAGGCCAGAAATTCTTGTGGGGGGGCCTTACCTTTTAGTAGGGAGTTAAAAATTGTTAATAGGTAGGGGGAGAGTAGTTCTTCAAATTTTTTATAATATAGGGACGGGAACCCGTCTGGGCCAGGGGCTTTAGATCTCTTAAGCTTTTTTATAGCTTCATGCAGTTCTTCCTCACTTATTGGAATGTTGAGCGATTTGGCTGTGTCATGGGTCAGCTTAATCCCTATATTTTCTTTTAAGAACTCCTCCTTTTGTGTAGAGGCAATATTTGGGTTATCGTCTTTGTACAGGTTTTGATAGAAATCTAAAAATGTTTCATAAATCTTATCTGGATTCGAGGTCGCCTTACCCGTCTTATCCCTAATTTTGATAATTTTGTTGGACACCTGTTTATCCCTTAGTCTCCTGGCCAGCCAACGATTTGGCTTGTTAAGTTGTTCGTAGGCCAGAGCTCCTGTCCATCTTATAGCTTTTTCTATATCCTGACCTAATATAGTATCTAAGTGAATTTGCAAGTCATATATCTGCTTTTGGAGGTACCTGGAGGGGTTAGTTTGGTTCAGAGTATGTAGGATGTTGATCTTCCTTTCCAGTTCTGATATTCTGGCGCCTTTCTCTCTGCTAACTTTGGCTGACATTCTCATTAGTTCCCCTCTTACCACTGGTTTGTGTGCGATCCAGAGGGTTCCCTCCCCTATGTCATCCGTGGCATTCTCCTGAAAATAGTTGTGTAGGGTACTTTCTATATTTGAGCAAATATCAGGGTTAGTCAGTAAGGATTCGTTAAGTCTCCATTGAGTTCTAATTGGTTTGGGAAATGGAGTATCCATGACCGTTAGCAAAATCTCGTGGTCTGACCACGGGCATAATATATGTCTAGAGTACGCCAGGGACGAAGCACAAAGGGAGGGAATCAATATTAAGTCAATCCGGGAGTAGGTGTTATGAGGAGCAGAAAAGTAGGAGTATCCCCTCTTATTCTGATTGTGTTCTCTCCAGGAATCTATAAGAGAGTGGACCTTGAATATGTCCTGAAACAGTGCTTGGGTCTTTTTGGCTGCTGACTGCTTTGATGGGTGTGTCCTATCAATTTTGTCATTAGGGGCTAGGTTGAAATCTCCCGCCCAAATTAGACTATCGAATTGCAGGGTGAGAAGGGTTTCAGATATCCTAGAGAGAACAGAATGTGGATTTTCTGGGGGAGCATAAACATTGACAACACATAATTGTTTATTCTCGTGGGTTCCCACAAGAATAATATAAGTTCCGCTATCATCTTCAAGATGTGTAGTTACATCAAATGGGAAATTATCAGATAGAAGTGTGATAACTCCTCTGCTCCGCTTTTTGTATGAAGACAGGAAGGACCTGGAGTATTTCTTATGGAAATATTTTGGGGGGTTTTGGGGCGAAAAGTGGGACTCTTGTATACATATAATGTCAGGAGAGTGTTTGGTGTAAGCTTTGAAAGCTTTACTCCTCTTGGCAGGCGAGCTAAGACCCCTGGCATTGTGCGTCAAGACGTTAATAGGAGTGAATGTTCAGTTGTCTGACACTATGATAGCTACGGAGAGGGAGGCTGGACATCTGAAGCAAAAAAGTAATGTGTGATTTATTATTGTAGGGAGTGGGGCGACTACTCGCAGGATGTTTGCAAAGTGGTGCAGTGAACACGGAAGGCGTCACTGCGTCAAGCAAGTGGGTGACCGTCAATAAATACGTGACTAGCCACCAAACTTCGCTCATTGGGGGTACGACGTAGCATGCAAGCTGACTGCCGGATATAAGCTTAATAAACCTCTAGTATTTAATGCACTATCAAGGCCTATAAATGATACACATTAGGATCTAGACATAACTGTATAAAGCATGGAAAATTAACATATATTAGTCTATGTATGTGAAAGGGAGAAGAAAATACGGTTCTAGAGAACCTAACATATATAAGTCCACATATGTAGGCAGAAGGAAAAAGGGGGTAAACAGTGTATGAAACCTTAACTATGTTACCAGTGTTCGCCAGGTAAAGTAAACTGAAAGTTCTGACGATCCGTTGTAGTTATGGGTAGAGAAAGATCAGTCCTTCGTGAGTATTCGATTTGTGGGAGTGAGACCCCATGATGATCATTCTTGTACTTGTCCTCTTTCAGGGGAGTCCCGGTTCAATGCGAGGTTCCTGGAGGAGGCCCATGCCCTGTTCTGTCGTAGTTCTCTCCTGGGTTTTGGAGATTGGGGTTCCTGTTGTGGTTTTGGATCTGGAATTGTAAATGATATTCCCGCTTCTGTAAGGGCCTCAGCTGCCCCGTCCGGGGTCTTGCAAACAAACTGCTTGTTGTTCTTGCGGAAGATAAGGGCAAAGGGAAATCCCCATTTGTATCTTATAGCAGCTTGTTGGAGGGCTGTGGTGTAGGGTTTCATATTCCTCCTCTTTTGTATCGTGATTGGTGCTAGGTCTGCAAAGAGTTGGACAGACTGGGGAACCCTTGGGAGCCTTTGCAGGTCTCTAGCGGCCAACAGTACCTTGTCTCTTATGTCTTCGCTAGTGAGCTTCGCAATTATGTCTCTTGGTAAAGCGGAGTTTCTAGGGCGTACCAGGGCCCTATGAATACGAACTGGTTGGAGTCTAATTGAATCAATTTGTGGGAGTAGGGCATGGAACAGGTTAGCTGCCATGGCTGGAAGGTCCTCCACCGACTCCGGGACTCCTCGAATCCTGACGTTACCTCTTCTGCTCCTGTTCTCCAGGTCCTCTAATTTGTCCTCGACGAAGTCCAGTCGTTCATCGTGTATTTCTATGGTCGCTGTGTTGGCATTGGTGACTATGACTAGATCATCGGCTTGGGTTTCTAGAGCAGTTACTCGTTCTCCAATCTCATCAATATGTTCAGTTAGTTCAGTAACCGCCAGTTTTAGCTCGGCTTTCAGTTCTGCCCTAAAAATGTTAGTGATGGTTGTAAGCATCTGTTCAGCCGTCATTCCACCAATTTGCACTCCAGAGATGTTAGCTGGGCTCATTCGGGGCACGTTAGGAATTATGCTTGGATCACATTGAGCCATAGGTGCTGAGGCGTCAAAAATTACGCCTGTTCCATAGGCTGGTGTCACTACTGTTGCGCCTGAAAATTTGCATGGTCCCATAGGTGATAATGGTGCGGATGCGACCAAACCGTCGCCTTTAGTGTTACTTGAGGTCGCGTTCGATGCATCAGAAAGTTCGCATGGACTATTAAATTTAGGCTGGGATGCGTCCGTTTGTACGCGTGAGCTAGCGTTCCATGCGACCGTTTGTTCGCGTCCCCCCGCGATGACGTCACAGGCCTCCGTGGAAGATACAGCGGCAGCTCGGCCAGGGGAAGGAGCCTGATTTTGGGGGTCAGACATACCTTGGCCAGGTGGGCGGGAGGCTGTGAACACAGGGGAAGGAGGTGCTCTCTGTCCAGGTGCTCCAGATGAGCTGTGCGAAGGGCTGAGGCCTGCTGGTGGAGCTGGAGCGGCGGCCATCTTGGAAAGCCTTCTGTGGAATCTCAGTGGAGAAAGAGGAGGTAAAAAGCTTGTTCTGCTTCTGATAGGATAAATCCGAGGAGATCGCTGCATTGCCTGGATCATCAGCTTTCAGATGAGATATTAAGTGCCTTGATCGGTGCGTTCTGTCGGCAGTTCTTATGCTTGCATTGCAGAGCTCACAGAACCTGCATCTGGTCTGTGGCACTGCTCAACAGCGCCCCCCAGCCCGCTATTTCAAGCTCAGTAGCTCTTTTTCAAAGCCAGAAGCCATATACGTATAGGAGGTGTATATGTTAAACACAATGTATGTTGTTGGATCGTCCTACCAAAATGATCTACCAATGTAGAATGAATCTTGTACTCTTTACTGTTAATGTTGGTAGTTCTTGTGTACCCTTTTCTCTGTTTACTTAATCAATAAAATTGATTTGTTAAAAAAAAGAGAGGAACAGAAGTGTGGGAGGGGAAAACAGGGAGGTAAAGAAGCTTCAGCCAATCGGGCTGCATTAGTTAAGTCTGAGGGGAAAGTAAAGAAAAAAGAAAACCCAGCATGCCCTGCAACTTGCTTTGTGTGGCAGATGTACCAAAAAAGAGCCAAGGAAACTGGGGAATGATGTTTTATGGAGAAGAAAAATAAGAGTGATTTTTTAACGTTTGGATTGCCTGGTTAGCATCCTAATTGCCTGTTTACCAGATAAAAATAAAGAAATGTTATGCCCAACAGTTACTCTTTAAAGATTTTTGTGAAGGCTCTTATTTATCCAGTAATGGAAACTATGCATGGTTAATGAGCTCCAAATAATTTCTAGTTTGATAAAGGATTATTCAACTTTTTTTGAGTGCAAATTCATGCATTCATGCCAACCAAGCTGCTAAATTAGTTTGCGTTAAAAAATTGTGGATCAACTCAGAATTATTTGCATGTCACTGACCATTCGTATTGTAGAGTTAAATCGTATTGTCTTTACACCATTGCATTTGATGCTTTGCATTGCACTTAAAGGGATACTTAAGTCAAAAATAAAAAATGACTTTTACTCACCTGGGGCATCCCTCAGCCCCCTAAAGCTGTATGGTGCCCTCGCAGCCTCGCTCCGATCCTCCTGTCCTCGCCGGCGGCTACCACCGGGTTCGGCAACAGCCGCCGACAGGCTGGGAACATGAGTGATTCTCCGTGTTCCCAGCCGCTATATCACCCTCTATGCTGCTATAGCGTATAACATATACGCTATAGCAGCATAGAGGGTGATATAGCGGCTGGGAACGCGGAGAATCACTCGCGTTCCCAGCCTGTCGGCGGCTGTCGCCGAACCCGGAGGTAGCCGCCGGCGGGAACAGGAGGATCGGAGCGAGGCTGCGAGGGCACCATACAGCTTCGGGGGGCTGAGGGATGCACCAGGTGAGAAAAAGTCATTTTTTACTTTTGACTTAAGTATCCCTTTAAGTGTAAGGCTGCAATGCATTTGCTTGGCCATAGAAACCTATTTCATGAAGCTCTATACTTTTCTTGAGCTAATCTGAAGATCATACAAACTTTGGAGCTCTGCAGCTATCGACACCACAGAAAATTGATGGCTACTGTGCAATGTGTGCTTCAGTATGCACTGACCACACTCTCCGATTTTACATGTCCCGTCACTTCATGGCTGAGTTGCTTATGCTCCCAATTCCTTCCATTTGGACAAAATACCACTAACCGCTGACCTTGGAATATTTAGTAGCAGTTCATCAATGGATTTATTGCACAGGTGGCATCCTATCACAGTAACAGAGATGGCTCCAACCTCCGATTTTCGGTTCGCGGACCTCGAACGCGAACTTCCGCAAAAGTTTGGTTTGCGCAAACTTTCGCCAACCACAATAGACTTCAATGGGGAGGGCAACTTTGAAAACTACAAACATTAATGCTGGCCACAAAAGTAATAGAAAAGATGTTTCAAGGGGTCTAGTCTAGTTTTTGCATGGCGGAGTGGGATACATGCCAAAAGTCCCGGGGAAATATCTGGATTTGACGCACAGCAGCGTTTTAAGGGAAGAAATCACAATGCATGCTAAATTGGAGGCCTAAAGTGCTTTAAAACATCTTGCATGTGTATACATCAATTAGGTAGTGTAATTAGTGTACTGCTTCACACTGACAGACCAAACTCGCTGTGCAACGCACTGCAAACAGCTGTTTGTGTAGTGACGGCCATGGTGCGCACCAGTTCAGCATGGCCGTCACTACACAAACAGCTGTTTGCAGTGCGTTGCACAGCGAGTTTGGTCTGTCAGTGTGAAGCAGTACACTAGTGCAGGCGATAGCGGTTTTCAAGCCCATATGGTGTTACGATCGCTTCTGCAGCGTTTACTGCTGGCTGCAGTGGTATTGCAACCCAAGCAGTTCTGATGTCATTACATGCATTTGCTTGCATAGTTTGGTTTGCACTTAAACTAGTTGCGGATTCCATCTGCAGTCGCTCTGAAGTTAATGACAGTTTAATATGCTTTTGTGTAAACAAACATTGTCTGCTGCAATGGAGTGGCAATCCCTTTCCTGCAGGCTGCATATCATTGTCTGCCTTTTCCTGCTGTCAGCCTGTGATTAATTACCATTCACTTGTGTGGGAATCTGCATGTCTGCTCCCATTGGATGACCTCAGTATAAAGAACTGCTTCCTGCAATGCTCCATGGGCTACCATAGTCTCAGATTCTGTCTGTTACTCTGCTCGTGCCCCACCTCGTTCCTAGTCCGTGTGGACTGCGCTGACTCCTGCGAAGGGGTCAGCGAGTCCTCCTAGTTCTGCTCTTGTTCTAGAAGTTGTTACTCTGCTTGTCTTGTGTCATATATTGGTTCATCGCCAATATATACGCATACTTGCACATTTTGTTATTTTCCTTGTATTCGTGTTACGTTGATACATCAGTGTCGCTGATATATACGTACACAAACTGTTTATTTCCTGTGTTCAGTTAGTCAGCCTTCCAGCACGTTTTGGTAGTTTGGGCATATCGTGATCACCCGTGCTGAGTTAGTATCCTGCTCCTGGTTCTGTTTGTGGATTGAGTTCATCTCTGCGAAGAGATAGCGAATCCTTCTGAGTCCTGTTCCCTGTATTGCTCCAGTCCTAGTCAGTGTTCCTGCTTATGTCATATATCGGGTCATTGCCGATATATACATAGATATGTATATATCGGCAATGAACCGATATATGACATAAGCAGACGTTACAAATAGTTTCATTGATAGCTGTAATTGTAATACGCTAGGAAAACATACTTATTGTATATTTGTCTGTGTTACATTCATCTATCTTGATCTCCCTATTTCCTGACTATCCTGTCCTGTCTTTGTGAGGCACGCCATCGCTGCAACGCATTGGCTGCCTCATTCCAGTCTGTCTTGTTGTGGACGCTTGCTGTCACTGAGTAGTGGCTAGTTAAGCAAGAGTTCATTCTGTCTACCTGTCCTGATCTCCTCAGTCCTGGTTTATGCGCTCAGCGCTACTTTGCGCTGAGACGTTATCACGAAAGTATTGTTTGTGGCTGTTCGGATCTGCACCGGCTCTGTGCACCACAATCTCCTATTGGAGTCAGTCCTCTCCTCCACTAAACTGGGGATATCCTGATTCCTTGTGCTGGTGTGTGTACCTCCTTCACGTCAGCTTATGTGTTGCATGCTGACTGTGGAGAATACACCTTCAAGCTTAACATATGGTCGCCAGGCTGAGGTAGCTCAATGACCGAACAACAGTGACTGTCCAGCTGATCAAATTTGGTCTGTCCACAATGAAGCAACGACCTTATTATCGTGGGTGTGCTGCCCATTCCCCCCCCCCCCCGAGACACTCATATAGCCGGCGGTCATTGCTTAATTGTGATACACAAGCCCCTTCACCGCGGCAAGGTAATAATCACAAAGGGGAATTGACACATGTACATGCCTTTTGTTTTGTTGTTGCAGTGCAGCCAGAAAAATTAGGCAAGCATGTACACGCACCAGAAAAATTATTATAGTGGCCGCTGCTAGCAGGGCCTTAAAAATTCAGGAATCTGCCTAGAATCCTGGACCCTGTTGGTGGTGGCGGAGAAGGCAGTCAATCAGCCTGCAGGCAAAAATGCTGTGTGGGGAGTGACTTAGTCTTGGGGCAGGCAGTCACACGGCGTGCAGGCAGAGATGCTGTGTGTGGGGACTGACTTAGTCTTCGGGCGGGCAGTAGCCCTCTGGGATCCATGCCTCATTCATTTTGATAAAGGTGAGGTACTGAACACTATTGTGACCTAGGCGACTTCTCTTCTCAGTGACAATGCCTCCAGCTGCGCTGAAAGTCCTTTCTGTCAGGATGCTTGAGGCAGGGCAAGACAGAAGTTGAATGGCAAATTGTGCCAGCTCTGGCCACAGGTGTGAGGAAACGCGGAAAAGCCGCCGCTAGCACTCAGAGGGAGGCGGCTGTTTCCGCGTCTGACATGGCGGCACAACGCGAAGAAACCGCCGCATGCCGCATGGGCAGAGCAGTGGGGTCCGCATTGGACGCGGAAGATTGTCCGCATGGCAATACTACTAGCGCGTCTCAACGCGGAAAAACCGCCGCAAGCCGTTCAGGCAGAGCGGCGGAATCCGCATTGGTAACGGCGGAATCCGCATCAGAGGCGGCCCCCGCATTAGATACATTGCATGACAGTACTGGTGTGGCTGGGACTGGTAGTCCACCAAGACTCAGACTTACACGCGCGCGAGCACAGAGGCAGAGTTTAAATAGCAGTTAGAAGGGTGTCGGCTGACCAGCTGGGTCAGCTGACAAATTCCACTGCTCCCATTGGACCAGCAATTAGGGAGGTCCTGGAAAGGTCCTAGAGTATATATACTGCTGGTTGTTCACTTGCTCTTTGTCTGGCGTGCGATCACACATGTGGGAGCACCCAGATCCGTAGTCAGATCCGTTAGTGTGCCGGGACCAGCTGGAGCTGTAATCCTACACTAAGCTAGATTTCGTTGATAGCTTAAAGTACTAGTTTGATTGTGATTATCTGTTATGACTTCTTGCCTGCCTTGACTACTCTTCTGAACTTTGATCTTGTACCTCGTTATTTCTGATACTCCGTTGCCGAACCCCGGCTCGCTCCTAGACTCTGTTTCTGCCTCCTGATTCTGTACCCCGATATATCTGATACCCCGTTGCCGAACCCTGCCTGTACTTTGACTCTGCCTTTTGTCTGCTGATCTTGTACCTTATCTGTCTGTGTGTTTACGACTTGGCTTGCCCGACCTCGAGAACCGACCTCACGATTGGAGGCGGTTCCTTGTCCCGTTAGTGACACTTGCGTCTGAGTGTCACTTTCAGACTTTCCTTCCCACTGTTAGTCTGACTCCTCCCGTTTTGGAGAGCTCAGACCTGTGGAAGGTAGCTGTGCAGTACTCCTTGCTGCACTGAGGCTTGTCCTCTGTATTACTGTTGCACCAAACACAACGCTCTACTCGGGTGAACAGAGGTTAGTTTGTATATCGGATTATCGGTGAGACTGCAGATCACTTATAATCTGGTATATATCTGTATTTCCGGTGATACTGCAGATCACCGGTAATCAGATACTCTCTGCGCCCACCGATCGTTACAGAACGCCAGACCCAAAAATGCAAATGGACGCACACACTGACCGTCTGGGCGCACTTGTCACTTCGGTGGAAAACATCAACCAAGTGCTGGGTAGCCACAAGACTATGATTAATGTCCTGTCAGGCTCTGTGCAAACCCTCCAGACGTCAGTTGATTCAGTGCGATCCTCTCCTAGTACTGATATACGTATGCCTGTACCTGATAAGTTTTCCGGCCACAAGTCTGACTTCCGGAATTTCAGGAGTAGAGTGTTGTCGTATTTTGACTTGAGACCCCGATCCTCGGGGACGGAGACCCAACGGGTCATCTTTATTAAAACTTTGCTGACTGGGGACTCCCAGTCTTGGGCATACAACCTGCCTCCTACCAATATTGCCCTGACCTCGGTGGAGGAATTCTTTAAGGCCATGGCCATAATTTATGACGACCCTGACCTCGCCGCGTCCTCTGAGCGGAAGCTCAAACTTTTGCGGCAAGGCAGAGGCTCGGTCGAGGATTATGCGGCAGAGTTCCGTAGGTGGTCAGTCACCGCTAGATTCGATAACTTTGCTCTGATGGATTACTTCCTGTCTGGGTTGTCGGAGGAAGTCTCTGATCTAATGTTGACTATACCCGAGCCCGAGACAGTCGATGAGGCCATATCATCGGCCATTCGAGTTGATCGTAGGTTACGCCATCAGAAGCAGGTTAGGGGTACTCACCACGACAGGGTGACATCTTACGCGGCACCGTCCGCTACACCCCTAGTGACACCTTCTCCGCCTGTCTCACCCTCTCCGGTCTTGCCTCCGCCCGAACCAATGCAGATTGGTCGTTCGAGGTTGACCCAGGTGGAGCGACGGCGGAGAATGACGGAACAGCTGTGCCTGTATTGCGCAGCAGCAGGGCATAGGGTGCGAAACTGCCCTACCAAGTCGGGAAAACGACTTTGTCTAGGAGTAGTGGAGAGTGACACCCTAGGCACACAATTTTCACCTCTTAAAGAGAAAAAATTGCTTCTCCCCTGTACTATCACATGGGAGAATAAGTCTGTAGCCACTGAAGCGTTTGTTGATTCTGGCTCGGCGGCTAATTTTATGGATCTTGAATTCGCTCAGGAGTTGGGTATTCCCCTCACTCCAGTGAGTCCCCCCATTCAGGTCACGGCAGTGGACGATTCCCCTCTGCAACGGGATCGCCCCCTGTCACAGACCCCGGAGGTGAAGGTCATCATAGGGGTACTGCATGGGGAGCAGTTACGATTTTTTGTGTTACGCATGTCTACCTCGACTATTATCCTAGGCATGCCGTGGCTGCAAATCCATTCTCCGCACATAGACTGGGCTACGGGTCAGGTAACCAGATGGTCCGATCAATGTCACCAACGGTGTTTAGGGAAGGTGACATTGGGTCGGACCAAGATTCTTGTGGAGGGGGTTCCCGAAGAGTATGCAGAATTCTCTGATGTATTTTGTCCTAAGTCTGCTGATCAGTTACCCCCTCATCGCCCGTTCGATTGCCCCATTGATCTCCGTGCTGGTTGTATGCCTCCTAGGGGTCATCTGTATAACTTGTCCGGTCCAGAGAAGATGGCTATGCAGGAATACATTCGTGATAACTTAGCCAAGGGGTTCATCCGGCCCTCCCGGTCGCCTGCTGGGGCCGGTTTCTTTTTCGTTAAAAAGAAAGACGGGGGTCTCCGACCTTGCATTGATTATCGGGGCCTCAATAAGATCACGATAAAAAATCGCTATCCGTTACCCTTGATAGATGATTTATTTACGCAAATCACAGCCGCAAAGATCTTCTCTAAATTGGATCTGAGGGGGGCGTACAATCTATCCGCATCAGAGAGGGTGATGAGTGGAAGACGGCCTTCAACACACCCGACGGGCATTACGAGTACCTAGTGATGCCCTTCGGGTTGTGCAATGCGCCAGCCGTCTTCCAAGAATTAATCAATGAGGTATTCCGGGAGGTTTTGGGTAGATTCGTATTGATATACCTCGATGACATACTGATTTATTCCAATAACCTCGCCGAACACAGGGTTCATGTAAAATTTGTCCTAAACAAATTAAGACAGAACAGGCTCTACGCGAAGGTGGAAAAATGTATATTTGAAGTGACCACGGTCACGTTTCTGGGATACGTAATTTCCACCTCGGGCCTCTCAATGGATCCTGCCAAGGTCACAGCCGTGTTGGAGTGGCCACAGCCAGTGGGGTTGAAGGCCCTGCAGAGGTTTTTGGGGTTCGCGAACTATTACAGGAGGTTCATCAAGGGATACTCCACTTTAGTCGCCCCCCTTACCAGTCTCACAAAAAAAGGGGCGGATACCAACCACTGGTCTCCTGAAGCCGTGACGGCATTTGCTTTATTGAAGAGATTATTTTGCTCAGCACCAATTTTGAGGCATGTTGACACGTCCTTTCCCTTCATTGTGGAAGTTGATGCCTCAGAAGTTGGGGTGGGGGCAGTGCTGTCGCAACGGTCTGGGTTGCAGGGCAGATTACACCCATGTGCTTATTTTTCCCGCAGGTTTTCACCTGCAGAGAAAAATTATGATATAGGCAATCGGGAACTTCTGGCTATTAAGTTGGCATTTGAGGAGTGGCGCCACTGGTTAGAGGGGGCAGAACACACAATCACAGTTTACACCGACCATAAGAACTTGGAATACATCGAGGGGGCGAAGAGATTGAGTCCCCGTCAGGCCCGATGGTCTTTGTTTTTTACAAGGTTTAGATTTATAATCACGTACACCCCAGGCAGCAAAAACGTCAAGGCAGATGCCCTCTCCAGGTGTTTCGAACCAGAAACGGCACAGCCACCCGCTCCTGAGTCTATCATCCCGCGGGAACTAGTGTTAGCCGCAACAGAGACTTGGGAGGATTGGACGGAGGTTTTGGGTCCATTTCAGCAGGACGTTCCTGAGGGAAAACCCGAAGGGGTTATGTTCATCCCTTTGCCCTTTCGTTTACAAATCCTGCACCTCTTTCACGCCCATAAGAATGCTGGTCATCCGGGAGCGGCTAGAACACAGGATCTGATTGCCAGGTGTGCTTGGTGGCCTTCTTTGGCAACAGATTGCAAAGAGTACGTCAGGGAGTGTGCGGTCTGTGCCAGGAGTAAACCCTCCCGGCTGGCATCTGTAGGTAAGCTGCAGCCTTTGCCCACCCCGAGTGAGCCATGGACCCACTTGTCCATGGATTTTGTGGGAGAATTGCCCAGGTCTGAAGGAATGTCGGTCATTTGGGTGGTAGTCGACCGTTTTAGCAAGATGGCCCATTTTGTGCCCCTGAAAGGACTCCCCTCGGCTCAGGAACTGGCCGAGTTGTTCATCCTTCACGTCTTCCGGTTGCATGGCATTCCGGAAGACATTGTGTCGGATAGGGGAGTCCAATTTGTCTCTGGTTTCTGGAGGGCATTTTGTCGCCAGATGGGCATGAAGTTGTCTTTTTCGTCGGGCTACCACCCACAGACCAATGGGCAGACGGAACGTATCAATCAGTCTTTGGAACAATTCCTAAGATGTTACGTTGCGGAAGCACAGACTGACTGGGTGAGGTTTTTGCCCTTCGCGGAATTTGCACAGAATAATTTGAAGAATTCCTCATCTGGGTTCTCTCCATTCCAGATTGTGACAGGGAGATCACCCAAATTTTCCCCTTTTCCAGTCGTGTCATCCCCATTTCCAGCACTGGAGGATTGGCAAAGATCACTTAGGGACAATTGGGGAATTGTTAAGGGGAATTTGCAGAAGGCGTTCCAGAGTCAGAAGGGTCAGGCAGACAAAAGACGATCCGTGGAATGGAAGTTTCAGCCAGGGGAGTTAGTCTGGGTGTCTACACGTCACTTGACCCTGAAGCAGCCTTCTACCAAACTGGGTCCCAGGTTTGTGGGTCCATTCCCAGTAACCAAAAGAATCAATAACGTGACTTACGCCATTGATCTTCCTGCCAGCATGCGGGGCGTAAGGTCGTTTCATGTGTCCCTACTCAAACCTGCGGTCCAGGTGGGTTCCGCTCCTCCTCCCCCTGTGTTGGTAGATGATCAACCTGAATATGAGGTGGAAAAGATTTTAGATTCACGTGTTGTGCAAAATTCAGTACAATATCTCGTACACTGGAAAGGGTACGGCATTGAGGAAAGGCAATGGGTACCAGGGACGCGCATGCATGCAGACGAATTAAGGAGAGAATTTCATGCCTCACATCCCGAGAAACCTGGTGGGAGTTGTCCAGAGTCCACTCCTCGGGGGGGGGGGTACTGTGAGGAAACGCGGAAAAGCCGCCGCTAGCACTCAGAGGGAGGCGGCTGTTTCCGCGTCTGACATGGCGGCACAACGCGAAGAAACCGCCGCATGCCGCATGGGCAGAGCGGTGGGGTCCGCATTGGACGCGGAAGATTGTCCGCATGGCAATACTACTAGCGCGTCTCAACGCGGAAAAACCGCCGCAAGCCGTTCAGGCAGAGCGGCGGAATCCGCATTGGTAACGGCGGAATCCGCATCAGAGGCGGCCCCCGCATTAGATACATTGCATGACAGTACTGGTGTGGCTGGGACTGGTAGTCCACCAAGACTCAGACTTACACGCGCGCGAGCACAGAGGCAGAGTTTAAATAGCAGTTAGAAGGGTGTCGGCTGACCAGCTGGGTCAGCTGACAAATTCCACTGCTCCCATTGGACCAGCAATTAGGGAGGTCCTGGAAAGGTCCTAGAGTATATATACTGCTGGTTGTTCACTTGCTCTTTGTCTGGCGTGCGATCACACATGTGGGAGCACCCAGATCCGTAGTCAGATCCGTTAGTGTGCCGGGACCAGCTGGAGCTGTAATCCTACACTAAGCTAGATTTCGTTGATAGCTTAAAGTACTAGTTTGATTGTGATTATCTGTTATGACTTCTTGCCTGCCTTGACTACTCTTCTGAACTTTGATCTTGTACCTCGTTATTTCTGATACTCCGTTGCCGAACCCCGGCTCGCTCCTAGACTCTGTTTCTGCCTCCTGATTCTGTACCCCGATATATCTGATACCCCGTTGCCGAACCCTGCCTGTACTTTGACTCTGCCTTTTGTCTGCTGATCTTGTACCTTATCTGTCTGTGTGTTTACGACTTGGCTTGCCCGACCTCGAGAACCGACCTCACGATTGGAGGCGGTTCCTTGTCCCGTTAGTGACACTTGCGTCTGAGTGTCACTTTCAGACTTTCCTTCCCACTGTTAGTCTGACTCCTCCCGTTTTGGAGAGCTCAGACCTGTGGAAGGTAGCTGTGCAGTACTCCTTGCTGCACTGAGGCTTGTCCTCTGTATTACTGTTGCACCAAACACAACGCTCTACTCGGGTGAACAGAGGTTAGTTTGTATATCGGATTATCGGTGAGACTGCAGATCACTTATAATCTGGTATATATCTGTATTTCCGGTGATACTGCAGATCACCGGTAATCAGATACTCTCTGCGCCCACCGATCGTTACAACAGGTCAAGCATGTGCACCCAGTAGTTCAGGGGTTCATCGCTGCTTACAGTGTCTACATGCACACTTAAGGCCAGGTAGTCAGCTACCTGCCAGTTGAGGCGTTGGTGGAGGGTGGATCCAGAAGTGCTAAGGCGAGGCGTTGGACTAAAGAATGTCCATATGTCCGACATCACCATGAGATCACTAGAGCGTCCTGTCCTTGCCTGCGTAGACATGGGAGGAGGATTAGTGGCAGTGGTACCTTTTATTCCGTTGTGCTGTGACATCACCATTAAACACACTGTAAAGCATAGTTGCTAGATTGTTCTGCAAGTGCTGCATCTTTTCTGCCTTCTGGTGATTTGGAAACATCTCAGCCACTTTGTGCTTATACCGAGGGTCTGAGAGCGTGGCCACCCAGTACAGCTCATTCCCATTGAGTTTTTTTTATACGGGGCTACCTCAACAGGCTGGACAGCATGAAAGACGCCATCTGCACAAATTTGGATACAGATGTACTATCCATCTCCTCTTGCTATTTCTCAGTGATGTCAGGTAAGTTCTCCTTCTCCCCCAGCCGCGAACAATACCACAGGAAAGTTGAGCAGCACAAGCCCCCTGTGATGCCTGCTGCGGTTGTTCTTCCGCCGCCTCCTCCTCCAAAAAAACACCTTCCTCATCTGACTCCTCTTCCCCATACGACTCTTCCTCCTCCTCCTTCCCCCTCCTCTGTGCTGCCGCAGGTGTTGAGGAAACATCTGGTTCTGAGAATTGATCCCAAAACTCTTCCTCCTGTTCCTGTAACTGTTCCTGTTCACACTCCTCCACAGCTTGATCCACCACTCTACGCACGGCACACTCCAGGAAGAAAGCATATGGGATCAAGTCACTGATGGCGCCTTCACTGCGACTCACCAGGTTTGTCACCTCCTCAAACGGCCGCATGAGCCTGCAGGCATTTCACATGAGTGTCCAGTACTTCGGCCAGAACATCCCCATCTCCCCAGAGTGTGTCCTTCTACTGTAGTTGTAGAGATACTGGTTGACGGCTTTCTCCTGTTGTAGCAGGCGGTTAAACATAAGGAGGGTTGAAGTCCAGCGAGTCGGGCTATCGTAAATCAAGCGTCTCACTGGCAAGTTCTTTCTCCGCTTAATATCGGCCAAGTGTGCCATGGCCGTGTAAGACCGCCTGAAATGCCCACAAAACTTCCTGGACTGCTACAGGACGTCCTGTAAGCCTGGGTACTTACACACTAATCTCTGAATTATTAGATTGAGCACATGTGCCAGCCATGCAGGGTACATGTGCCAACTTTCCCAAATTCAAAGCCAAAATGAGATTGCTGCCGTTGTTGCACACCATGTTGCCGATCTCCAGTTGGTGCGGAGTCAGCCACTGATCCACTTGTTTAAGAGCAGCCAGGAGAGCTGCTCCAGTGTGACTCTCCACTTTGAGGCAAGAAATGTCTGAGATAGCGTGACACAGTCGTACCTGGCATGCAGCATAGACCCTGGGGAGCTGGGGCTGTGTAGCTGGAGAGTAGATCACAGCATCAGTAGAGTTAAACTGCCACTCAGCCAAGGAGAAAGAGGATGACGACAGCAAAGAGGATGCAGCAGGATGAGTAGGAGAGGAGATGGCAGCAGGCCTGCCTGCAAGCCGTGGAGGTGTCACAACTAGGTATGCTGCACAGCCACATACTCCCTGCTTGCCAGCGCTCACAAGGTTGAACCAATGGGCTGTGTAAGTAATGTACCTTCCCTGACAGTGCTTGGCAGACCAGGCATCCATGGTCAGATGGACCCTTGACCCAATGCTGTGTGCCAGAGATGACACCACTTGCCTTTCAACTTCACAGTACAGCTTTGGTTTCGCCTTTTTTGAGAAATAATTGTGGCCTGGTATCTTCCACTGCGGTGTTTCAATGGTCACACATTTTCGGAAGGCCTCAGAGTCCACCAGCTGGAATGGTAACAGCTGGCGAGCTAACAGTTTCGCCAAGCCAGCTGTCAGACGCTGGGCCAGGGGGTGACTGGCAGACATTGTCTTCTTCCGTTTAAAGATTTCCCTCACGGTCATGGACACCTGGCTGCTGCTGTGGGCAGAGGAGCAGGAACCGCTCAAGGTGAGATGCGGAGTGGAGGAGGGTGGCTGTAATTGTGAAGGTGCAAGGGAGAAAGCGGCTGAAGATTATGCACCTGAAGGAGGAAGAGGAGATGGAGGGTGGCTTTGCTTTTGTGTGCTGCTTTTCCTCAGGTGGTCTTGCCATTGCAGTTTGTGCCTTTTCTCCATGTGCCTTCGTAAGACAGTTGTCCCTATGTGGGTGTTGGCCTTTCCACGGCTCAATTTTTGGTGGCAGAGGGAACAGATGGCATTGCTCTGATCTGAGGCAGACAAACAAAAAAATGTCCACACCGCTGAGCCCTGGGGTGTGGGCACTATGGTGGCATCAGCAGCTGACATTGAAGGGCATGTTGGCTGGCAGTCCATAGGTGGTGATACATGGCATCGGACACTGCCACCACCTGTTTCTGATGACGAGCTCCCCCTGCTTCTTTCAGGAACTCGTCTCCTCCTACTCCTCTCTGACTCCCCCTCTGAACTGTCCCCCTGTTCATCTCCTCTATTGGGAACCCACGTGAGATCATCATAATCATCGTTCCCAGCTTTGCTTGCATCAGACACCTCCAAAACTGCACCAACAGCAGGTACTTCATCATCCTCCTCCTCCTCACACCTTACTTCCATAGTGTTGCCAAACTCAGACATATGAGATAGTGTAACTTGCTTAGTGCTTTCATATTGTTGTAACAATAATGGCTGTGAATCAGTGAATTCCCCACCAAATAACTCCTGCGAAGTGTCAAATGCAGCGGATGTGGTGTTTTTAGTAATGCTGGTGGCTGCGGAAGATGAGGTGTTCTGTGTTAAAAAGTCAACAACGTCCTGACAATCTTGGGAGTTGATGGGACGTGCCTTCTTCTGAGCACTATACTTTGGTCCAGGGCAGCACAAAATCACGTCAGCATGACCTCGAATGGACCTGCTGGGTGGTCTGCCTCTGCCTCTTTTGTCCATATCGGGGGGGATGAAGTGAAAGGTATGCACTAACTTGACTAATACAATATGCAGTCACACAGGTGCAGTGAAAAGTATGCAGTGACTGGTATTACAATACAATGTGCAGCTGTCACACAGGTGCAGTTAACAGGTATGCACGGACTGGTATATTAAACAGCGTGCGGTCACACAGGTACTGTGAGCAATTATGCAATGACTAGTATTACAAATGTGCAGCTGTCACACACAGGTACCGTGAACAGGTATGCAGTGACTGGTATATAATATAACACTGAGTGCAGTCATGTAGGTGCACTGAACAGGTATGCAGTGACTGGTATCTATACAATGTGCAGCTGTCACACACACAGGTACCATGAACAGGTGCAGTGACTGGTGGTATATAACACTGCGTGCGCTCACGTAGGTAGGTGCACTGAACAGGTAGGTATGCAGTGATTGGTTTTACAAATGTGCAGCTGGCAGTGGCACAGTAGGAATTACCAAGGGGCCAAGGGCCAGCTGCGACTGACTGACAGGGCTGTATATGCTACACAAGTGTCTGTGGGACACACACACACACACACACACACACACACACAAAAAATAGATCACAAGAACAACATTAGCTCAAAAGAGCTGTTGAGGGGAGCTTTTTAGCTATAAGTATCATCAAGGAGCAAGCTAACAAGCCTAACAAGAGCCTAACTAAGCTTTTCCTATGTCTACAGCAGGTTTCTCTCCCTTCTCTAATTACTGCAGCCACACGAGTTAGTAAAAAGGCTGACGCTTCCTGCCTTTTATTATGGGGGGGTGGGCTCCAGGAGGGAGTGTAGCCTGATTGGCTACCCTGTGTCTGCTGACTGTGATGTAGAGGGTCAAAGTTGACCCTAATAAAGTAGTATAGGGGGCGGGTCGAACTCGCATATAGTTCGCGGTTCACCGTGAACGCGAACCATTGAAGTTCGCGCAAATAAATTTGCGTGCGAATCATTCGGGCCATCTCTACACAGTAATACATTGTAATTGCCTGAGACCCTGCGAGCGACCGATTCTTTTGCAAATCTTTGTAGAAGTAATCTGCATGCCTAGGTGCTTGATTTTATACACCTGTCGCCATGGAAGTGATTGGAGCACCTGAATTCAATGATTCGGAGGGGTGTAGCATTGCACAAATATCATATTTTTGATGTTTAACCACTTCATACGGCTGAAACATGTTGTGTGTCACTCTGCTTGTTCCAATACAAGTTTTGTTAAGCCATTGGTGTTCTGTGTCCATTTTGTTGTTTTGTTCAGCTTGCAGTAAGGCTGCATTAAATGTGCTCCCTGATTCACCCTCCGGGGCAGGTCATTTTCTCAAAGCGCCTCTTCTCGGCACACAGCGCAAGTCGTGTGGTGCCTGAGTTGAGCGCTGCTATAGCAGCAATGCTATAGTCTGTGGCCCGCGCACAGATAATTACCAAGACCCTTAATTAGTTCTCCCTTTGAGTTGCTACAACTCGGAGGGAGAATAATATTTAACGCTGCTAGGAATTTCAGCGGCAGCATCATTCAGCTCACCCTGTGCCTAGCTGACCGGTGGTGTACTGAAACGTACGCCACTTTCTGACCACTGCACCAATTACTTTTTTTTAGGGAGAACTCACTAGAATAACTTGTGGAGTATTTTATTCCAAAGATGGTAAGGGAAGATAAGTTGGGGTGCAAACAGATTTACTTTTAACTGAGCGTTAGAGTTCAGTTTTAGTCTGCTGTTATGTGATGTGTTATACGTCCTGGCGTCTTCCATTGCACAATAATTCTCTTCATAATTTGTGTAGATGTGACAATTTATCATTTACAATATGACAATCTTGCTAGTGGAGCACATCTGGAGGTATTTGTTATAATGCAAAACTGATATATCTATAACTATGGCTACATATAACTGGTGACACTAAAAAAGCAGGAAGTCCACGTGGCCACCATAAGAGAACACATTTTGTTAGCATGTACTTAAACAGGTCCAGCTTTTTAGAGAACACCTGCTGCACAGGTCTCAGAACAAACCTTCTGAAGTAGATCAAAACTCATGTGATATAGAAAAAAGGCTAACCATTCAAATAACTAACAGTAGCTACTTTTAATTTACCACTTGTCTAAAATGTGACTTATTGTTTTAAAACGGTGGAGCTGCAGGTTTTTCCACTTGAGGGATAGAAGATAAGGATACCTTGAAAACAAACACAGAGACAACGGAAGACCAGATGGAGCAGTATGTTCAAAAGAACATACTGGGGATAACTCGCAAAATGAGTTTCTATAAAGGGCAACCAACCAATATCACCTGTGGAAATTAATCATTTCCACCTGGGTACAGGGATCATTGCTGTACTTCGGTTGTTTTCTTTCAATAAAAACAATATTGTAACCTGTCAGCTACAAGGAGCTTGCCAATAGCTGCCTTTCAAAGTTAACAAACCCAATGTGGGAAAGGGATGATAAATTACATTAAAATAAAGTCTGTAAGAAAAAAAAGTGCCCCTATGGGGTACTTACCTCGGGGTGGGGAAGCCTCTGGATCCTAATGAGGCTTCCCACGTCCTCTTTTGGACCTCCGTTCAACCGCTGTCAGACGCCAAATGGGCTCCAGGATAATAACAATCCTGTGTGAGGCTCGCGCAGACACAGTAGCGGCTTTCATTAGGGCTCAGGCGGAAATAGTTGAGCCCAATTGGATCCGCTCTACTACTCAGGTGCAGACACCATGCGCCTGCACAGTAGAGTGAATGTGATCAGGCTCTACTTCCGCCTGAGCCCAATGAAAACCGATACTGCGCCTGCACGAGCCTCACACAGGATTGTTCTTATCCCGGAGCCCAGCACCACAACCTAGTCTGCATATTTTTGGTGGCTGACAGTGCTGGAATGAAGGGACGGAGGAGGACGTTAGGCAGCCGCATTAGGATCCAGAGGCTTCCCCCTCCCGAGATAAGTTATAGGGGCACTTTTATCTCCTACAGATTCTCTTTAAATCTATAAAACCAAATAGGAGGTAGCTTACCTCAGTAATGACGCAAAATTGGAAAAAAAAGAGAATAACGTTTATTTGCACTATATTAGGCATTTCATGAGTGCTCATGCCTAGACTTTTATTGCAAACTGGCACTGACACTTGATCTGATGAAGTTCGGTTTATGTACTCTATAGCGCATAGTGCAAATAAACTTCATTTTTTCTCTTTTTCCCCAATTCTGTGTTGTCACTGAGGTAAACCACCTCCTATTTGATTTAAGGATTTTAATGTATTTTATCATCTCTGGGCACCTCTTCTTCTCCCATTTTTTTTTTCCAATGCTGCTTTTGTTCCCGGATGGAAAGAATTAAAGCCACAACAGCCCATCTGATGAACTAAGTCTGCAATCCTAGCCCTTAACAGTGTTGCATTTTAATATTGGCATTTCTATACACACAAAAATAGAGAGTGAGGAGCACTCCGTAGTGTAACAACGCTTTATTAAAACAAATTGCGCAAATAAAATGCACTTACTAGATATACATTAAAATTAGGCATGTAGTTTTAGGCTTACAGCCTTTAAATCCTTCCTGGGTGGACGCAACCTCAAACTGCCGTGGCCATCGGAGTTGAGTGGATCTGGTGAAAAACGACCCTGGATGCTCCACCGAGGGGGTAAACGTGTGCTGGTTATTATTACGCATTTTGGCGTTCCACGCCTTCGTCAGATGTTTGCGCAATTTTGTTTTAATAAAGGGTTGTTACACTACGGAGCACTAGTCCCTCTCTATTTTTGTTTCTCTGACCAAGCCCTTTGACAGCCGGGCTCAACAGGAGCAGCCCAAGCGTGACAATCACCGGCCATCCACAGAGACCGCACCAGCAGTGCAAGATTACACATCTCTTTTTATATCTATAAACACACTGTCTTTGCATTGGTATTAACTTTAGATTTTAAGCTTGCAAGGGCAGGGCTCTCTCACCTTTTTGTGTATTTGAATGTTACACATTTATTCATTTTAGTTTTGCCACTGTAATTACCAATTATGTATTTTGTACCAACTCTGAATTTTGTATCTTGGTGTACACCATTGTCTGTATTATTTTGTACACCATGTTTGTTTCTTACTTTGTGCAGCACCATGGAATATGTTGGCACTTTATAAATCAGTAATAGTAATAACTTTTGTAACATTGACCACTGGCGCATGGAAGGGGGTGTTCCGGGTATCTGGAACCACCCCCTCGCACTGAGACCGGAAGTGCCTCCTGAATCTGAGCAGCGGCAGCCACGGATGTTATAGCGCAGCTGCCACCTGCTCATGTGTGTGCGCTGGGGATGCAATCTAGGCTGACCACAGATGTCCTCTTTTCCCCGGACAGGTCCTCCCAGGTTTTTGAAATGTCTCGGGTGAAGAGAGCCGGTGAAGAGAGCCGTGAGTCAGAAGAGCCGATTGAAGAGACTGAGAGCCGAACAGCCAAGACTCAGTCCAGTGTTTTCCCCAGAGCCTATCAGCTGGGCAGTAGTGTTGTCCGGATCATGAACGATTCGGATCTTTGATCCAGATCTTTTTTTGTGAGTCGAATCATCTGGATCATTCTGTTCATTGTAATGATCCGGATGATTCGACTCACAAAAAAGATCCGGATCAAAGATCCGAATCGTTCATGATCGGGACAACACTACTGCCCAGCTGATAGGCTCTGGGGAAAACACTGGACTGAGTCTTGGCTGTTCGGCTCTCTGTCTCTTCAGTCGGCTCTTCTGACTCATTCTGTGTTCGGCTCTCTTCACCGGAGACATTTCAAAAACCTGTGAGGACCTGTCCGGTGAGTGATTTGGTTTTTTTTCACAGGTACATTTTTTTTTCTGGTGCCTGCTGCCCACATTGCAATTTTCTGGTAACTGCTGCCCACATTGTGATTTTCTGGTGTCTGCTGCCCACATTGCGATTTTCTCGTGCCTGCTGCCCACATTCCGATTTTCTGGTGCCTGCTGCCCACATTGCGATTTTCTGGTGACTGCTGCCCACTTTACGATTATTTTCTGGTGACTGCTGCCCACTTTATGATTATTTTCTGGTAATTGCTGCCCACTTTATGATTATTTTATGGTGAAATGCTGCCCAATTTATGATTATTTTGTGGTGAAATGCTGCTCAATTTACGATGAATTTCTGGTGAAATGCTGCTCAATTTATGATTAATTTCTAGTGAAATGCTGCCCACTTTACTATTATTTTATGGTGAAATGCTGCCCATTTTACGATTCATTTCTGGTGAAATGCTGCCCATTTTACGATTCATTTCTGGTGAAACATTGCTGCATTAGGATTATTTTCTAGTGAAACATTGCTGCATTAGGATTATTTTATAGTGAAACGCTGCCCCATTATGATTATTTGGTGCCTATGGGGAGGGCCCCATCCTCATTTTCGCAGGGGGACCCAGGGGCAAACCCAGGATTTTCAAGGGGGGGATTCCTGAAAGGTCTACCTCAGCCGCGCACAAAACAGTGTAATAATATGATTGGACATCATGCAGGGTACACATAATTTCCCATCTGACTGACAGGATCTGATATTTCCTAAATGTTCAATCTGCTACCGATTGGTCAGGAGCAGTTTGGATACAGATAATAATGAGGACAGCCGACATTAGCAATGAAGGGGAAAGTGAAGCATTCACACAGCAAGGCACAGGGCTGTGCTTATACCTGACTGTTAAGTTCCCCAGAGCTGCTCCATGTTCTGTACACACACTGCTGCTCCATCCAAAGTCAACTGTAGCACGGAAAGAAAAGGTGCAGTGCTGTGAGCTGTAGGATGCCTGCAGATATTCTGGTGTCTCTTGTGCCTGTCCCCAGACACTGCACTAGCCCTGGTCTGAGGGGGGATTCTGGGCAGCTGTAATCCCCCCCTGCGTTTGCCTATGGGACCCAGTGATTTCTAGTTACGCCCCTGGGGGAGGGTCTCACTGACTGGCGGTATGAGAGCGGGGGTACTAGGCGTGCGGCGCAGAGATACATTACCTTTCTCGGCTGCGGTGATGGCATCCCAGGTCTCCATGGCTAGTTGGCTACCTTTCATCCTGGCTCTAACGTGACGTCACCACGCCATCCAGCCGCAGCGGCCGTGCTCCTCCCCCTGAAGGCCATTGGACATCAGAGTATGCGTCCATGGAGAGAGAAGTACTGCTGCTGGATTAACTGGAGTCTGGATAAGGCAAGTGCAGCCAGGGCTCACTGAGAGGCAGGGCGGGGGGATGTTTGGAAGCCAGCCAGCCATTCCATGATCCACCATATGTGAGAGGGAGAGAGGGGGGTTCATCTGGCTATATATACAGGGGGGATCTGACTATATACACTGGCTATATGCAGGGGATCTGGCTATATACACTGGCTATATGCAGGGGGATCTGGCTATATACACTGGCTATATGCAGGGGGATCTGGCTATACACACTGGCTATATGCAGGGGGATCTGGCTATATACACTGGCTGTATGCAGGGGGATCTGGCTATATACACTGGCTGTATGCAGGGGGATCTGGCTAAATACACTGGCTATATGCAGGGGGAGGCATCTGGCTACATACAGTGGGTATATGGCTATATACAGGGGGGATCTCTGGCTATATATACAGGGGATCTGACTATATACACTGGCTATATATACAAGGGGGATCTGGCGAAATACAAGGGGGAATGTACTGAACGGGGAGTCATCTGGCTATATACCTTAAATGGGGATCATGTGGTTACCAATCCTAACTGGGTTGGCCTCATCTGGCTACCTGTGTGATAAATGGGGGTCATCTGGTCACCTATACTAAAGAGGAGTTGGGTAATTTCGTTATCCATAATAAAGGTGGGTTATCTGGCTACTTAATCACTACCACATTATATATATTTTGGCGAAACACTACTGCATCATGTGTATTTTGTAGGGAAACACTGCGCATTGTGTGTATTTTGTGGAGAAATGCGGTGCATCATGTGGATTGTGTGGGCAAACGCATGCACGGTAGTGTGCGGCTTGCCAAAAGAGACCTATCAGAAATCCCCCCCTTGAAAATCCTGCATTTGCCCCTGATTGACTGGGATGTAGATACTTATGAGTCCCTGGTCGTGTATTTAAATAGAAGATGACTTTAATGATTTTTTTTTTATTTGGTAAATACCACTCGGCCAGATGAACATTGTATATGTGTGATGGAGCAATAAACCGGCACTTTTGCTGCTAAAAGTCTGTGTGTGGACTCCAAATTTGGATGCTGCCTAGGAGTCCTGCACCAGCAGTTGCACTACAAGGTGTGCGGCCTTTTGTTTTCTACAAGTCTTTATGGTCAGTAAGACTCATATGTGCAGGCAGCTGGCGTAATTTTGTCGGGCCTACATAGTTTGTGCAACGTGCATTACTGATGCTACATGTATGTTGCCTGTGTAACCTGTGCTGATCAAATAGTGCAGTGTACGTTATACAAGCAATGCACAAGTTGTGCACATGTAAAAAAGGCGCCTGGAAAAAAGAGCACGGTGGATTGTTGCTAGTAAAATATCGGTAACATTACCGATATTCTACCTAATTCCAATAGTAAAATATCAGTATTGTTTACCAATATTTTACTACTTTAGTATGTCTTAAACTAACTCTGCTCTCACACAGAACCCTTCCGCTACTGATGCCTAACCCTAAGGCGTACGTATGGTACGGCCACCTGTGAGTTGGGTACAGGCCGAGCCACCCGATGGCTCTCACTGCTGCCGCTAAACTCTCCGGTGGTGTTAAATACTATTCCTTCTCCGAGTTGTAGCAAGTTAGCAACTTGTCGAGATGTAATTCAGGGTCTGGCGATCGCATTGCTGCTATGACGGTGCCCGGCTTTAGCGCTCGGCACTGAGCGCAGTGTGCTGATGTTACCTGTTTCGACCCTAAAACCTCCCTCTGCCGACGCCTAACCCTAAGACCTCCCTCTACCGATGCCTAACCCTAAAACCTCTCTACCGATGCCTAACTATAAGACCTCCCTCTGCTAATGCCTAACCCCTCCTAACCTAACATAACCCGCCCTGCTGTAAAGCCGCTATTTCCAGCAAAAAAGGTTAATTTGGGAGCCCCGAGGTGGCAGATAAAATTGTGGGCATCGAGGCAAGGAGACATGGATAACCCTTAACTTCGCCAGGCGGTGCCTAACACTTACACCCCTGGTGCCTAATACTTAATCCACTCATAACCTTAAAGTAACCCCCTGCCGCAAAGCTGCACCCGCTATGCAATGCCACAATTTACATATCGGCATGCTTCGGTGTCTGCAATTTTATCCATTGCCTCAGTGCATACAAATTTCTCTGCATTGCCACAAGTTGTGGCTTTTATAATGAGCACCTATGTGGAGGCCCTTTTTTTTCCCCACAGGGTCTCTTGGTGTCCTTTATTGCTGTTTTGGTTTTCTTCACTTCTGCTCACAACTCACACTGTGGCTGTCCATGGAAAGCAAGTTTTGCTCTATCATGTGATTTTGATAGATATATATTTATATATCGCCAGGGGAAACCCAGAGTTAAATATCAGAATGTGTCACTACATGTTGGTTACTTGAATTATGTAACATCACACTGAACAGTGCAGCATTTATAAATTATTTATACTTAAAATATCTAGTCTTCACTTTGTTGCTGTGAGTATTTTATCTAAAATGTATATAAATCTGCCAGTTATTGAGCTTCGCAAATCCATCTGCTGATAAACATATGTCAAATTCAAAAGCAATCTCCTAATAGGAACTGTACATCACAGAGATCTAAGCATATATTTTTTTCCCCTACACTGTTGAGAATGTAGGACCACCTATTAATTTATTTGCAATATGACTTGTATTTTTAATGAAACAATGTCTGTCATAAACTGCAAGTAAGTTGTCTAGCTCTACTGTATAAGAATCAGGGCCGGGCCGAGGCAGAGGCTGGAGATGTTCCAGCCTCAGGGCGCAGTGTAGGAGGGGATGCACAATTCATTCAGCTATCATTCCCAATTGTGTTTGAAGCAGAGAGAAATAAGAAAAGGGTATACATGGCAGTGACTGCAAGGCAGATAACTAGAGATTAAGGTGCTGGGGAGGTTGGGGGCCCTGGGGCACCTATTAGTCTAATAGCAATCAGTGTTAGATGGCTGGGGTGGGCGGGATGGTGGGGCGCACTTTGGTGTCTCAACCTTGGGTGCTGTAAGACCTTGTACCGGCTCTGATAAGAATGTAATAAAATGTTCACTTGTCTGAGATTAATCTTTGGTATTTCCTATGTATATATTCCCTACTCTCGTTGCTTACATTTGTGGTTGTGGTCAGTTTGAATCATTCCAGTACACGGCAGCCTACTGAAATGTAATGCTGATCTTTTCTGTGTGGCTACTGTTATGTGATTGATTGTGGGTGCTAAAATAAAACACCGCATGCAGCATTTTTATTAATTGTGCATTGAATGCTGAGCAAGAGCAGAGGATGTATTTTACAGTCCTTATCTTAGACCGCCAGCTGGTGATTACCTTTTGGATACAACATTGATCAAACATTGATCGTGATTCATAATGAATAACTTCGCATCATTTTAGCAATTACGATCTTAATTGTAATTATAATTTTGCATGTAATCTTGATTGCATGTCATTTTAGCTCAAGTTACCGTAAATTACGTTCACGGAATTTGCATATCAAATCTTAACCCATGTTATTATTATTATTTAGTATTTATATAGCGCCGACATCTTCCGTAACACTGTACAGTGTATACAGTCACTAACTGTCCCTCAAAGGAGCTCACAATCTAGTCCCTACTATAGTTATATGTCTTTGCATGTGTCATGTAGTGAAAATGTATATGTGTGAAATTGTATGGGCATGCATGTAAAAATTCAATGGGCAGGAGAAAACGCATACGTACAAAAAGGTCGCCCGGACAAAAAGGGCGCGGGGTGTAAACTCTAATTAATAATTAATCATTAATAGCGTTTATAAAAATAGTGTGCTATATTTCGTTTACAAATAATGTTTAACAAAATTATAAATCATTAAATAATGTTTATGAAATCGGAAATTGTGAAAACGTTATTCTTCCCTGTTTCAAAAGTTAAACTTATAATTACGTTTATTAAAAAAACAATAATATATGTTTAATTATTTTAATTGTATATTATTGTGAATAACCTTCATTTATGATTTGTTCTTATAATAAAATCTGAAAATATTCTTTATAACGATGATATAAATATAACTACGTTCGTAATAAGTGTTGTAAAACATTAGTAATTATTACTAAAATTTTCCTAAAACTATACCTAAGCCTACTCTTACACAGAACCCTCCCTGTACCTATCCCTAACCCCTAGACCCCCCTGGTGGTGCCTAAACCTAAGACCCCCCTGGTGGTGCCTAAACCTAAGACCCCCCTGGTGGTGCCTAAACCTAAGACCCCCCTTTGTGGTGCCTAAACCTAAGACCCCCCTGGTGGTGCCTAAACCTAAGACCCCCCTGGTGGTGCTTAAACCTAAGACACCCCTGATGGTGCCTAAACCTAAGATCCCCCTGATGGTGCCTAAACCTAAGAACTAAGACCCTTTTATTATGTGGATAATAATGTTTTACTAATTGTGAATGCAAAAAATATATTGCAATTTACGTTACGTACTGATCGCTTTATTTTGTGAATAATAATGTTTTACAAACAGTAAGGAATAAAACTTTCAATAATGTTTTAATTAGTTAAATAAGATAAATATGTTTAGTATTTTTATAAATGTTATTCGGCACAGGTGCATTTTATAAACGTAAATCACCACAAGCACACTTATAAATCATTAAAAATCTCCGGGCGCCGTTTGTAAACGTTATTTATCTCCGGCGCCCTTTTTTCCTGCTCGGCGCCCAGTAAACGTTATTTATTATGAGAGTGAATGGCGGCGCCCTTTTTGTCCACTAGCTGCCTGCGCCCTTTTTTCCCGCTTCCGGAGAAAACACATTTTCACAAAGATTAATATTTAGTGAAATTATGAGTCTGCGTAAAATTACGCATTTTAATTACAACTGTGAGCAAAATTTATTTCACAGTTTGAAATTTCACATTATGATGATTTTGTATCGTAGTTGCGAATTTTGCGCCAAAATCACTACTTTGCAAAATTTGAGGTCATCACTAATCAAAACCACCACATGTAATTTCTGGAAACAATTTGGGCGCCGAGGGTGCCACAGAGGTTTGTACGCTGCAATGGGCACCCATAGTAATTGTGGCTATAGGGGGAAATTTGTGCGTCAGAGGCAACCAATAAAAGTGCGGGCACTGGGGCCACCAGCTGTGCAAACTGTGTCTACAAATAGCAGGTGACTCACATGACTCCAAACTGCAGCTACAAATAGTGGGTGCTTCACGCATCGCTCTTCAGGTGACTCTGATGCTGCACTGGAGTCACAGGTAGAGTTATGTGTACCGCAAGTAAGTGAACTTCCCAGTACTACTACTTCAGGTGCTGCAGTATAATGTGCTGGAGATTTCGGGTTTCCAAACTCAATCTTCCAAATTCAAACACTGATTAAAAGCCAATTCCCTGAATGTCAAGGTTTCCTACTTGGAACTGGTCCCTTATCTAGCCAAATACTACTCAGCTCAAGCAGAGATTTTGGTGGCCAGACGCTGCCCACTGAAGAGAGGAGCTTTCCACCGAAGAACAAAGTGTTCTGTTTAACGGTTTGATTGCTGTTCTGTTACAATTTTGCCATTACCGCTGTGCACCAGATTGATCACGATGGCCCAACATCTCGCATCATGTCCAATCGTTACATTTGCCCAATTTCAGACACTACTGCAACTATCAGGAGTCCAGAGAGATTTTTGCCTGGGGCCCACGCGCTCCATTATTTACAGTTCACACACCAACGTACTCTGTAAAGTTCTGCAGAAGAGGTTAGTGTTACATGAATATATAGCCCATTAGTCAGTTGCCTGACAGTCTTGAGATTAGCCCAGTTCGGCCCTGATCAAGACTGTCAGGCAACTGGTATTGTTCTAGTGGAAATAAATATGGCAGCCTCACCTTATTTTTCTTTTAAAAGGGAACTGAAGTAAGAGGTATATGGCTGCCATATTTATTTCCTTTTAATCAATACTAGTTGCCTGGCAGCCCTGCTGGTCTATTTCAATGCAGTAGTATCTGAATAACACCAGAAACAAGCATGCAGCTAGTCTTGTCAGTTCTGACTTTAAAGTATAAAACACCTGATCTGCTGATTGCTTGTTCAGGGGCTGTGGCTAATAGTATTAGAGGCAGAGGATCAGCAGGGCTGCCAGGCAACTGGTATTGCTTAAAAGGAAATAAACATGGTAGCCTCCATATACCTCTCTCTTCAGTTCCCCTTTAAAGAGACACTGAAGCGAGAATAAATCTCGCTTCAGTGCTTATATTCAGCAGGGGCATGTGTGCCCCTGCTAAAACGCCGCTATCCCGCGGCTAAACGGGGGTCCCTTCACCCCCAAACCCACTCCTGCAAGATCAACAACCAATTTGGTCGTATATTTTGCTGCTCTTCAGGCAGGGCTAACGGCTGCAGCCCTGCCTCTCAGAGCCATCAATCAGCGGCGCATCGCCGCCTCTCCCCCGCCCCTCTCAGTGAAGGAAGACTGAGAGGGGCGGGGGAGAGGCGGAGATACGCGCTGACAGACGCGCGTGAGGCAGGGCTGCGGCGGTTAGCTCTGCCTCTATGCGGAAGAGGGGATGCGCTGCACGGAGGGGGATTTGGGGGTGAAGGGACCCCCGTTTAGCGGCGCGATGGCGGCAGTTTAGCAGGGGCACGCATGCCCCTGCTATCTATGAGGTCTGAAGCGAGATTCATTCTCGCTTCAGACTCTCTTTAAGGAAGAATAGCAAATTGGGTCTGCCAAGGTTTTCATGTCTGCTCAATGACTTCCTTTCCTAACCTTCCCACCAACAACACTCTGTATCGGTTGGATGGAGTGGCTACAGCTAGTCATACTCAGAATGACCCAGTTAGAAAATGGTAGTGGACTAGTGATTAATCTATCAATCTATCACCTTTCCTCAGATAATCTCAGTAAGGTTTCAGAAGATTTATGATTGAGAAGTGCCATACTGTCTGAAATAATTCAGAAGTTTGAGTGGGATTGCAGGGGTCATCAGATCACTAGCAGATTTGAAGTGACTGAACCCTGCACCTTGTAAAATATGTTTGCTGCCAGAAGTAACAACCTCTGCCTTGCATATTTTCAAAATGAATTTCTAATTTATGGCCTGCTAACTTATGTTGATTTTAAAAACTAACGTTATGAACCAAGCGTCTTGCGGTATTACATTCACAACTGCCAACTGGCTGTGCTTCCAAGTATATGCAGTAGCCAATAGAAGATGGGTGTCCGTAATCTCTAAAGCACATAGCACGCAGGAATATGTAATTAAAAAATTCTTTTAAGTTATTGCCTGCAGTTGTAGAGAAACCAGGGCAAGGGCAATTAGACTTAATAATTATTTATTCTCTTACTTTTACTTTATCAATGCATACTGGCCACGAGCTGCTGACCAAAGCGGGGCTATAAATGGGCATGCTGAGGGGCTGAAAATGGAATTGGAGGACTGCCCATAAAGAAACGTGCTGGCAAGAGGCAAGATATATTTAAATGGAGTTATATACTGTATATATATGGACTTGGTCTTTCCCTGCTACAGTTGACTTTATTTGTAGCAGCAGCATGTGTGTAGAGCATGGAGCAGCTGTGTGTGTACAGAGCATGTAGCAGCAGCATGTGTACAGAGCATGGAGCTGCAGTGTGTGTGCAGAGCATGGAGCAGCAGCATTTGTACAGAGCATGGAGCAGTTCTGGGGAACTTAACAGTCAGGTATGAGCACAGCCCTGTGCCCTGCTGTGTGAATGCTTCACTTTCCCCTTCATTACCAGTGTCAGCTGTCCTCATTATTATCTGTATCCAAACTGCTCCTGATCGATATCATTGTCGGTCGGATGAGAAATTGCATTATTATGTGTACCCAGCATGATGTCTTCCCATATTACTATACTGTATTGTGCGTGGCTGAAGGAGACCTTTCAGGAATCACCCCTTGAAAATCCTGGGTTTGCCCCGGGAGGGGTCAGTGGGGTTGGCACTTGGAATGGGATTGGCTCCTGCATATAAAAGGAGGGGGGCACTGCTGCAAATAGAAGGGAGAAGTGTAAGTAAATTGGTTTCATATAAATCTGACTCTACACATATTAAAGACATCTACCAGCTTTAGGGCAAAACCTTTAGGAGAATGTGCAAAACATCATTTACCCTAATTGTAACTCTTATAAACATTTAAATTTGGTTGAATTACTTTTCAATAAAGTTGGCATAAGTTAATGTATTTCTGATTATATTAACCTTCTGTAGCCTTAGCACTGAAACAAGAAGAGGGAGGGGTAGCATTGGGTCTGGAAGAGGGAGGCAGGCTCAGAGGTTCAGCATTGTGGCTTGAAGAGGGAGGTGCAGCATTGTGACTAGAAGCTAGAGGGGCTGCATAGTGACTTTTTTTTTTTGCTCTATCCCTGCACTCAGAAGCTGTTCTCTGCTAGGGAACACTTTTATTGCTGTAATTTTTCTAATTATTTCCCCTTTGGATGTAATAAAAGATTTTCGAAGTGCTAATGAAAATGTCTACATGTATGTGAGCACATCTGAGGCAGCCTGTAGTAGGAAACAAGCACATTGTTCAGGAGCCTCGTCAGTTTTAAAGAGAACCGGGGGGGAAAGGGGGGGGGGGGCAGATGGGACACAGAAGCATGTTCTCTGCCTCTGTGTCCCCCCCACGCTGCTCTCGACCTCCCCCCCCCCCCCCCCCGCTGCGCTATAGACCCCTGAAATTAGGGACAATATCTGTCACTATCTCGGAGGGTAATGGGAGAGGGATTCCCTGCTCTAACGCCCACAAGGGGCGTTCCTGCAGGCTTTCCAGAGCTGCCGTTGAGCAGCTCTCTCTCCCTGGCTGTGCCCCGTCACTCCCCCGCCTCCATGTGCGCTGGGAGAGAGGGAACTCTCTCCTTCCAGGGTTGTGACCCAGAGGTCACGAAAGTGAAAGTGGGCCCTAGTAGGCCAATGGAGCAGCAGAGAGCAGCAGGGATGGTGGCTACCTCATCCGCCCAGCACCCTGGATCAGGTAGCCTAGGTTTTTTTTTAGTTCTATTCTAGTTCCCACCTCGGGCTCTCTTTAAAGAGCTGCACGAAGCTCTGTGCATATTGGACCAAGTACTTTCTAGAGATCACAGACAGAGTTTTGTAAAAGCTGGCAAATATTCTGACAAGTTCCTTTGTCTTATATTGAATAATTGCCTGAATATGTTGAAAGTGTGTGTATAAAGTGTGTGAGACAGATGTTTCAAGGCGAAAAAAAAGCATGCTATGTTTATAGTGTCCGTTATTACTTCTGCTTTTCAAATTACACTACATAGAAAGGAAATCTGCTGTGAATACCAGGCATTTATAAAGTGACTCAGAATAGGTAAACTGTCACTCTGCCTAGCCGGTGCCATTTCTGCATGGCTTTCAGATTATAGAAGAATGTCTAGAAGAAAGTGGTTTTGTCAGTGTGTTTCTTTATAATAATAGTGGTCAGTATTTCGGGTGGCGTAGCTAAAGGGGTTGCAGAAGTTGCGACCGCATCGAGGGCCCTTGCGCCAGAGGGTCCCTCCCTCAACTACAGTATTAGCTCTCTATTGGTCCTGTGCTCATAATAATCACTTCTATAGATACTTTGAATAGTGGTAATCCTTAACAAACTTTTCCCCATCCCCTTCTTGCAGCTCTGACACTGTAGTTGCCATTGGTAGGTTTTGGTGCGCCGTATTAATTGTTATGTATAGAGTGCTTGGGGGGCCCCATTGTAAACTTGATTCGAGACCCACAGCTCCATAGGTACATAGCTACGCCACATGTCTATATTGGTGTCAAAAACTTAGAAATACTTTTTCCTTTAGTCACAGCTTCAGGGAGCATGCACACATCAAATTTTGATTGGAAAGTCATTGGTTAATTTTACCTCCCCTGTAATATTAGGGCCAAAAGATTTTGAATACTATGAACAGATTCTGTATGCAAGCTCTCATACTACATGCAAGTGGTAAAATTGGCTATTCAAAATTGGATATATGTACCTGGCTTTCAGTATAACAGACTAGTTTATGATAAACTCTGAACTGAGTTAAAGCAACATGAATTGACCACATGTACAAACCGTTGGAGAAAAAGAACAGACTAAAGGCTACTAAGCAAAATGTGGGCAGAGGAGTGGTCTTCTATTCATCTCATTGGTTTTGCTTTTTAATGTTTCTGAACTGTTGCTATTATTGGTGGGACTTTTGTGTGTGTGCGTGTGTGTGTGCGTGCGTCTGTATTTTTCACACTGCAATGAACAAAATGTAAATATTCTGAATCAGGTGATTTTTTTTGTACTTACTGTAGCTCATTTATCATTATAGTCCATGTTAATAACCTTTCAAACTTACATGAATTCAGGAAAAGTGAACTAGTAATAGAACTACGTTCAATTTGCACAGCGGGAGAGATGGCAGTGCTTTCAAACAGAAGCTTTACCTGAGTGATTTATCTGCATGGATGTGCAGAGCTCCAGTATATGGACTAAATTACACACCTAGCACTCAAAACAGGCAAAGGGGGGGGGGGGGGGGGGGGTGTTAGCTTCAGTAAATAATATGTGCACATATTATTCCCTACTGGACTTCCCCGCGGTGGTGACGTACCCTTTTAGATTACAATTAGTACATAATTTGCGTTACTGCATTCAGTATTGCTGAAAACAGCTGATTTTTCTGAGCATTTTGTAAAATGTCAATTCATCAAGGCTGTCACTGCATGGCAAGCAGAAATTACCGAGCAGTGAGGTAAATTACCAACTTGTACAGTAAACACCTCAACAAATGTCAGCAAATACAGGGGCGTTGCTAGGAACCTAGGAGATTGGGGACACCAGGTGGGAGTAACTGCAAAAATGGGCATGGCCACACAGAGTGGGCATGGTTGTGGGTAGGACCAAATATACATGAACTTAGCAGCGATGTAACCTAAAGACAATGGGCCTGCCCAGCAAAATGTTGGATGGAGCCCCCTAGTCTTTATTTAGATTGATTACTATCAGTATGGGCATAGAATAAAGATGCATACACACATTCAATTTTGATTGGTCAATCACTGACCAATTTTACCACCCTCATGTAGTATGAGGGCCAACAGACTTTAAATACTATGAACAGAGCTGAGCTCTCATAATACCTAGAAGTAGTAAAATTGGCTAATCAAAATTGTATGTGTGTACCAGGTTTTACAGCTAATACTGTACATACAATACAGCTTGTTTACAATCAGTAAAGGCACAGAGCAACACCTTTACTGTACATACTGGAGGTAACTGATCAGCCCACACTGCAGCTAGTTTACTATCAGTACAAGCACAGAGTAACAGCTTCTACTGTACAAACTTGGGGTAAAAATGACTGGGGGTAGAAATGAACGGCGCATGCACTACAGGGAGTTTACGTTCATTATAGGTACAGAGTAATGTCTAATACTGTACATACTCGAGGTAGCAGGGATCAGCACACACTTCAGTGAGTTTACTTTCAGTACAGGTACAGAGCAAGTACAGAGCTTATACTGAACATTTTGGAGGTAGCAAAGATCAGCACACATTGCAGCTAGTCTACTATCAGTGCATGCACACAGTAAAAGCTTATACTGTACATACTGGAGGTACCAGAGATCAGCACACACTGCAACTAGTTTACTATCAGTACAGGCAGAGTAACAGCCTATACTGTACATACTAGTCTGGAGGTAGCAGAGATCAGCCCACACCTAAGTGAGTTTACTGTCAGTACAGGCAAAGAGTAAAAGCTTTAGCTACACACACAGACAGAAACACACACTAGGGCACAGAGAGGGGCACACAACACACACAGAGGTACACAATACACACACACACTAGGACACACACAGGCACATACACACAACACACACATTAGGACACACACACACAGACACACATGCACACACACACACACACACACACACAAACACACACACACACAAACACACACACAGGCACAGTCGCAATTGCATACTACTTGCTGCTGGCATGTGTTGCAGATGTGGCTGGTTCTGGCCGGGCTGGCACCTTAGGTGGGGTGGCAGTCTGGTCTGTCTGGCTGTGTGGGTGTCCTGGGGGACCAATCTGGCAGGCGGCAGGGAGCCAGGCTGAGGAAGACGCCAGGTTCAGGTGGAGGAGTCGGCACTGCCTGGCACCTGGCCCTGAGGTGAGGTGTGTGAGGGCCGAGGGCGAGGCGATCCGTCTGTGGATGGCTATCTAGCCACTGTGTGGTGAGTGGAGCAAGTCTGGTGCTGCACTGCAGGTTGAGTTGGCAAGCTGGCGCCATGCCGGAGTCAGCAGTGGGTCACTGAGCTCCGGGCGGGCAAATGTCATCTCTGTCTCCTCCACGTGCAGGGGACAGAGCTACTCATGCTCTCTCCAGCCCCATGCCTTTTCAATTAAAACCCACGCCCCCCCTGCCAGGGGCTCCACTGGTCATTGAAACATGAACACCGGAAGCCTGATATTGCTGCGGCGAGCACCACCCAAAACATGGCGGCTGCTGTGTAGAGCGAATGCCGGCTGCGCTTACCTTTATCTTCAGAGCACCCCAGGGTGGGCACCCCAGCGGCGATATAAGGGGCACCCCAAAGGCATATTTAGGGCACGGACCATGGATATATTGCGCTAGCGACGCGCCTGGCAAATGTCAATTCATAAAGATCAGAGCATGCGGTAAAGCCCAGTAACATGTTCGATGATTACCGGCAGCTTTAAAGTGTCGAAAACCAGCTTCAGGATAAGACATGACCGACAGGAGCAGAAAGCCCATAGCAAAAGCCCCTGTCTCCTGCAAGTCCCTGTGATAGGATTCAATAGCTTCTTGGGAGGAACAAGCATATCTACTTCCCAGGCAGCAGACCAGGGAGCCCGTACAAAAAAAAGTTTACCCTGCAGCCCGTCAGACGTTTAACTCTTTAGTTTCCTGTTTGAAGATGCCAAGGAGCAAGTGGGGAAATCACCTGAGCATGGTGTGTTTGTTTCCTAATAGTTCATCTAAACTGTGGCAATAAAATAAATTAAGAATAATGGACAAATGCAGAGGGAGTAGTACAAACATGTACATTCTAAAGGGATGTCTCTTACTATTGTAATGCCGTCACTGCACTGAATACGTGTAAGAAAACAGAGGCAAATCCACACTCCTCTGCTGTTACCGTACAGGTTTTTGTGAATTGAAACGATTTTTTTCGGTATATTACCGAACTTCCACTACACCTGTGAAAATCTTGATGAGTTAGCAAGAAATGTCTAAAATATTGAATGCTTGTAACGATTGTGGAATATCTCCGTGGCCAGCGCACAGGATGTGCGCTGACACTGCGGAAATCCTCCACAAACGCCTGAATAACAGAACCAGCTGTGGTGCAATGCACCTGTAGAGGGGAATTCCTACCGGCAGATGAAGCAGTAGAGTGCAGAAAAATAAACACAGATGCCAGATAGGAATTATATGAGAGGAAGCAATATAGGGCAAGATAGCCCCTAGTGAAAGAGAGTGAGCACAGAGACAGAATGTATGTATGTCCACCAATCTAGTCGCCACCTGGCGACGGTGAACACGCAACAGTGAAGACCAAGTGGGAAAGCAATCGCAAGAAATGGCGATTGCTAACAGCGACACAAGACTGAGTAAAGAGAGAGCATAGATGTAGTAAGAAAGACACAGCAAACAATAATGATTAGAACGCCAAGAACATAATCTAAACGCGGCCGCCGCACGAGAAGCGCAACAGCGACAAAACACGTTAATGGCGCAGTCTCCGCATGAAAAGCACAACAGAGACAAAACACGCCAACTCTAACTAACACATGAACCCAGAAACACAAACAAACAAATAACAGAAACGCTTGCTAATCGGTTGCCTTACCTCAGGCAACAGCAAGCGTTTGCTCCGGACAAACAGACAACAGGAACAATAGGATCCACTGCTCTTCCGCAAGAGCCAGTGCGATCTGTACACAGGAACAGGACTGAAAGAATCCACTGCTCTTCCACAAGAGCGAGTGCGATCCGCACAACAAGACAGACAGAAGGAGTAACCAGCAGCAACCGCAGCCGAGGTTAAACTCCAAGACAGAATACAGAGAGATCCACCGCCTCTAACGCTAGGGCAAGTGCGATCCAAATAGACAGAACGATTCACTACCGCCAACCGCTGGCGACAGTGCAGTCACAAGGACAAGACAAGACAGAATAGGCAGTACAAATAATAACACAAACCTGACTGCACTTAATAGGAATGCAATGAGAAACTCCCAAAGGATAACTACTCTAAGCTAGCAATAATAGCCTACAATGAGCAGAAGGCTGAGACTCCAGGCAAGTTAGCAGGAACAAACCTTCATGACCAGCAAGGAATTCTGGGAGGAAATGGTGTTTATACTGCAAGCCATCAAAGGAGGCAGCTAAGCAATTAGCATGACAAGTGGATGCAAATTCCTCACCAGAACAGCACCTCTGCAACTCGCAGAGTGAAGACAGGTCTCCTTCCAGAGACCTGCAGCACTCAGACCTAAAAAATGGTCAAAAAGCTGTCTGCCTGTGCAGACAGCAGAGCAGATCATTACAATGCTGTATTTTGCTGACTTTTTTTTTATCGGTCAGCCTTTGATGAATTGAAGCCATAGTCGCCACTGAAGAAGGTTGAACTGTATAAATCTGCCTATTGGTGTTGAGCTGTGCAGTAAAACAACACTAACACCTTCTTGGAATTGCAGATTTAGACCATTGTCTAAGTTTTACAGAAATAGCAGATCAAATTATTAATTGATGTTGCTTTTTGGCCTATTCCAGCCAGGTGACAGCTAGGTTTGGAAATTGGATCTTCATGGTACTGAGAATGCCAAGGTCAGTTTTCTGGGCCTTTTATACTTGTGCACTGCTTGAGAACATGTTTGGGTTGTGTAGTCCGTCAATCTTGTTTTGTTAAGTTATCTTATTTCAAAACAAAGTCCCAGTTTTGCCAAAAGTGGACTGATGCTGTGTTTTTTTCCGTTTCTTACCTGAACTCCTACATGTCATCAAGTTGCAGCTAAAAAGGTGCCTGGTTACATATCAGTAGCTTGTGCCAGACTACTTGTGAATACAGGTCTGAACTCACAGTCAAAAATCAAAGTATGTCTGCCTGCCCTTCAGCCAATTCTACCTTTAAGTTACAACAGTCAGACTTTAAACTGCCCTCTAACCTATTTTACCTTAGTTACAACTGTCAGCCTTTAAATACAATTTCCCATTGAGCTCTAGATAGTACCCTGCACCTCTGAGAAGTGGAAATATGCAAATCGGGATGCTCAAGTCATACAAGTAATTTGTCAAATCTCTGCAGCTTGAAAAGGCAGCCATCAAATACAGATGCTGTAGCATTTGATTGGTCCATTTTCAAGCTTAAAATTAGCATTTAACATTAATTATTTGCACTTTGTTGACCATCCCTGTATGCATGTCTCCCTGAGAAGACATCTACCCTCTATACTAATACAGAGACCAGAGCAGAGCGGATTAAGGCTAAATGGGGCCCTAAGCAAAGTAACTGATTTGGGCCCCCATCATGTCGTAATAGAATCAGAAGATGCAGCTGCACAGCAACATGCCACACACACCGGGGCAGCCGAGCTACTGGTTGCTATGGGAAACAGCCCGCTTTCCTCTGTGGGTGCACAATGCAGGGAATAGCAGCGGCAAAATGCAGAGTGAGAGATGAATGGCTGGGACATTTGCACTCAGGGGCTGGGGCACCCCTGTGAAGAGGGCTCCAGATATCACAGCAGCAGCACTTTCCCCCTGCATCTCCAGCCTGGCAATAGCAGAAAGCTCTGGACACCGCCAAACGGGAAGCCGTTCCCCAGACAGAATTACATAACCGCCCCCACCACCAAACAACCGATTTCCTCCCAAACTAGACAGTCACCATGCAGCCTCCATCCCAGTGAATACGATAGTCCAGCAGAGAAGGCAGACCCAGCGAGGGAGAATGACAGCACCAGATGACTCACATTCACCTATTGCGATCCAAGCAATAGAGGTCCCGTCATCCGGACCCATCTGTCTCCTCTAGAGTGCTGCCGCTCTGTTACTACTACTATTACTACTTCCTACTTCCTGTCTGATCTGAGAATCAGGAAGTTCAGAGCGAGCGGCTGCACTGTAGAAGAGACAGATGGGTTTCAGATGACGGGATCTCTATCGCTTGGATCATGGATAGGTGAGTGAGCGTTTGCCATCTGCTGCTATCATTCTTGCTGCAGCTGTGGTTCTCTGTGGGAAGGGAGGGCGGAGTGGGCAGCGGCAGAGCGCACAGTAGCAGGAGGGGGACCTAGGAGAAGAGCCTGGCTCTGAAGACAATTAGCAGTGCACGGCATCATTTCACAAGAGAAATAACATTTATATCGCACTTTTCTCCTGGCGGACTCAAAGCGCCAGAGCTGCAGCCACTAGGACGCGCCCTATAGGCAGTAGCAGTGTTAGAGAGACTTGCCTAAGGTCTCCTACTGAATAGGTGCTGGCTTACTGAACAGGCAGAGCCAAGATTCGAACCCTGGTCTCCTGTGTCAGAGGCAGAGCCCTTAAAGGGACTCCGAGCAGTGCCTGTGGGTATGCCTTTAAGCATACCCACAACTAATTAATTACATCCTCACACCTACCAGCATGATGTTTGTAATTATATCCCCCTGGGTTTCTTATATTTCATTGCATTGTGCTGAATCGAGCTGCCGACTTTGTTGAAAAGTCGTCCTGTGGCTGCGATTTGGATCGCGAAAATAGCGAAAACTAAAAGGCATAGGGCGGCCGTTTATATATCATTGGAAAGAAGAGAAAGAGAGCTTTAAAATGATATGCATCTTTCCATAGTTACTGCACTGCTCAGAGTCCCTTTAACCATTATACCATCCAGCCACCGCTGACAGGATGGCGAGGGCTGGTTTATGTGCTAATGGGGCCCCTTTGACTCTGAATGGGGCCCCAAGCGACTGCTTTTGTTGCCTGGTCGGTAATCCGGCCCTGGACCAGAGCATGGTTATGTCAATACAGGGTACAGGGTTAGCATTGCCAAATTGTTTAAAAAACTCTCTTGCAGAAATAGCCCAATGATGCTCTGTAGGAATTCCTTTTAAAAACAGTGGGAACTGATTAGGAGGGTTGCTTTCAAAATTCTGATAACATGCACTTTAAGTAAAAATTTATATATATATGTCCTCCACTGTCCAAGTCCTCCAAATTTGCATTGCATGCACATTTTTGGGCATACGCACCTATATGGTTTATTTGTACATCCGTCTCCCAGTGTCATCCAGGCTGCGCACAGTCAAATATGCAGCACTGAAATCTCAGGGATTCAAGACTAGAGTTGGGCCGAACCTCCGATTTTAGGTTCGCGAACCTGGTTCGCGAACTTCCGCGGAAGGTTCGGTTCGCGTTAAAGTTTGCGAACCGCAATAGACTTCAATGGGGATGCGAACTTTGAAAAAAAAAAATAATTATGCTGGCCACAAAAGTGATGGAAAAGATGTTTCAAGGGGTCTAACACCTGGAGGGGGGCATGGCGGAGTGGGATACATGCCAAAAGTCCCGGAGAAAAATCTGTATTTGACGCAAAGCAGCGTTTTAAGGGCAGAAATCACATTGAATGCTAAATGACAGGCCTAAAGTGCTTTCAAACATCTTGCATGTGTATACATCAATCAGGTAGTGTAATTAAGGTACTGCTTCACACTGACACACCAAACTCACCGTGTAACGCACCGCAAACAGCTGTTTGTGTAGTGACGGCCGTGCTGGTCTGGTGCGCACCATGGCGAGAGTGCAGGTTTTGGTGGCTTTACAGCCCATATGGTCGCCTGGCTGATGTAGCTGAATGACAGAACAGTGACTGTCCAGCTGATCAAATTTGGTCTGACCACAATGAGGCAACGACCTTATTATCGTGGGTGTGCCCCCCGAGACACTCATCTAGGCGCCGGTCATTGCTTCATTGTGATACGCAAGCCCCTTCACCACGGCAAGGTAATGATCACGAAGGGGAATGGGCGCATGTACATGCCTTTTCTTTTGTTGTTGCAGCTGCCCGCAGTGCAGCCAGAAAAATTAGGCAGTCATGTACACGCACCAGAAAAATTATTACAGCGGCCGCTGCTAGCAGCGGCCTAAAAAATTCAGCAATCCGCCTGGAGTCCCAGACCCTGTTGGTGGTGGCGAAGAAGGTAGTCAAGCGGCCTGCAGGCAGACATGCTGTGTGGAGGGACTGGGAGCGACTTAGTCTTCTTGGGGCAGGCCAGGCAGCCAGTCACACGGCGTGCAGGCAGAGATGCTGTGTGTGCGGGGACTGACTTAGTCTTGGGGCGGGCAGCAGCCCTCCGGGATCCATGCCTCATTCATTTTGATAAAGGTGAGGTACTTAACACTTTTGTGACTTAGGCGACTTCTCTTCTCTGTGACAATGCCTCCAGCTGCGCTGAAGGTCCTTTCTGACAGGACGCTTGCGGCAGGGCAGTAGAGAAGTTGGGTGGCAAATTGGGACAGCTCTGGCCACAGGTCAAGCCTGCGCACCCAGTAGTTCAAGGGTTCCTCATCGCTGTTCACAGCAGTGTCTACATCCACACTTAAGGCCAGGTAGTCGGCTACCTGCCGTTCCAGGCGTTGGTGGAGGGTGGATCCGGAAGGGCTACGGCGAGGCGTTGGACTAAAGAACGTCCGCATGTCCGACATCACCATGAGATCGCTGGAGCGTCCTGTCTTTGACTGCGTGGACACGGGAGGAGGATTAGTGGCAGTGGTACCTTGCTGGCGTTGTGCCGTCACATCACCCTTAAAGGCATTGTAAAGCATAGTTGACAGCTGGTTCTGCATGTGCTGCATCCTTTCCACCTTCCGGTGAGTTGGTAACAGGTCCGCCACTTTGTGCCTGTACCGAGGGTCTAGTAGTGTGGCCACCCAGTACAGGTCATTCCCCTTGAGGTTTTTTATACGGGGGTCCCTCAACAGGCAGGACAGCATAAAAGACGAAATCTGCACAAAGTCGGATCCAGTACCCTCCATCTCCTCTTGCTCTTCCTCAGTGACGTCAGGTAAGTCAACCTCCTCCCCCCAGCCGTGAACAATACCACGGGAAGGTTGAGCAGCACAAGCCCCTTGCGATGCCTGCTGAGGTTGTTCTCCTGCCGCTGTCCCCTCCTCCTCCTCCTCCCCCAAAGAAACACCTTGCTCATCATCCTCTGAGTCTGACTCGTCTTCTGCACACGACTTCTCTTCTTCCTCCTCCTCCCCCCTCTGTGCTGCCGCAGGTGTTGACGAAACAGCTGGGTCTGATGAAAATTGGTCCCATGCCTGTTCCTGCCGTAACGGTTCCTGGTCACGCTCATTCACAGCTTCATCCGCCACTCTACGCACAGCACGCTCCAAGAAGTAAGCGTAGGGAATTAAGTCGCTGATGGTGCCCTCACTGCGGCTCACCAGGTTGGTCACCTCCTCAAACGGCCGCATGAGCCTGCATGCATTTTTCATCAGTGTCCAGTTGTCGGGCCAGAACATCCCCATCTTCCCAGACTGTTTCATTCTACTGTAGTTGTAGAGGTAGTGGGTCACGGCTTTCTTCTGTTCTAGCAGGCAGGAGAACATGAGCAGGGTCGAGTTCCAGCGAGTCGGGCTATCGCAAATGAGGCGTCTCACCGGCATGTTGTTTTTGCGCTGAATTTCCGCAAAGCGTGCCATGGCTGTGTAAGACCGCCTCAAATGCCCACAGAACTTCCTGGCCTGCTTCAGGACATTCGCTAAGCCAGGGTACTTTGCCACAAATCTTTGAAGCACTAGATTCATGACATGTGCCATGCAGGGTATGTGTGCCAGCTTCCCCATATGCAAAGCGGCAAGCAGATTGCTGCCGTTGTCGCACACCACGTTGCCTATCTCCAGGTGGTGCGGGGTCAGACACTCATCCACCTGTTTCTTAAGAGCAGCCAGGAGAGCTGCTCCAGTGTGACTCTCCGCTTTGAGACAAGACATGTCTAAGATGGCGTGACACCGTCTTACCTGGCATGCAGCATAGGCCCTGCGGAGCTGGGGCTGTGTAACTGGAGAGGAGAACTGCCACTCAACCAAGGAGGAGGAGGACAGCGAAGAGCATGTAGCAGGAGGAGAGGAGGTGGCAGGAGGCCTGCCTGCAAGCCGTGGAGGTGTCACAATTTGGTCTGCTGCGCCCTGCTTGCCATCGTTCACCACCAGGTTCACCCAATGGGCTGTGTAGGTAATGTAGCGGCCCTGCCCGTGCTTGGCAGACCAGGCATCCGTGGTAAGGTGTACCCTTGACCCAACGCTCTTCGCAAGAGATGACACCACTTGCCTCTCAACTTCACGGTGCAGTTGGGGTATGGCCTTTCTCGAAAAATAAGTGCGGCCTGGCATCTTCCACTGCGGTGTTCCGATGGCCACAAATTTACGAAAGGCCTCAGAGTCCACCAGCCGGTATGGTAACAGCTGCCGAGCTAACAGTTCCGCCACGCCAGCTGTCAGACGCCGGGCAAGGGGGTGACTGGCCGAAATTGGCTTCTTCCGCTCAAACATTTCCTTCACGGACACCTGACTGCTGCTGTGGGCAGAGGAGCAGGAACCGCTCAAGGGCAGAGGCGGAGTGGAGGAGGGTGCCTGTGAAGGTGGAAGGGAGAAAGCGGCAGAAGCAGATAATGCACCTGATGGAGGAGGAAGAGGAGAAGGAGGGTGGCTTTGCTTTTGTGTGCTGCTGCTGCTTTTGCTCAGGTGGCCATCCCATTGCTGTTTGTGCCTTTTCTCCAGGTGCCTTCGTAAGGCACTTGTCCCTACGTGAGTGTTGGCCTTTCCACGGCTCAATTTTTGTTGGCAGAGCGAACAGATGGCTTTGGTCCGATCTGAGGCACACACATTAAAAAATTTCCACACCGCTGAGCCACCCTGGGATGTGGGCACTATGGGGACCTCAGCAGCTGATGCTGAAGGGCAAGTTGGCTGGCTGTACATAGGTGGCGATACATGGTGCCGGACTCTGCCACCAGCTGTTTCTGACGAAGAGCTGCCCCAGCTTCTTTCAGCAACTTCTCTCCTCATACTACTCTCTGACTCCCCCTCTGAACTGTCCCCCTCTTCATCTCCTCTATTGGGAACATAAAGAGGATCCCTATTACCGTCATCATCGTAGTCATCCTGCCCAGCTTCGCTTGCCTCAGACAAATCCAAACTTGCACCATCAGTAGGTCCTTCATCCTCCTGACACGTTACATCCATAGTGTTGCCGCGTAACTCAGACATATGAGCTGGTGAAAATTCATCTGGCTGTATCAACAATGGCTGTGCATCAGTGATTTCACCACTAAATAATTCTTGCGAAGTGTCAAATGCAGCGGAAGTGGTGCTAGTAGTAGCGCTGGTGGCTGAGCAAGATGAGGTGTTCTGTGTCGCTAAATACTCAACCACGTCCTGACAATCTCGGGAGGTGATGGGACGTGCCTTCTTCCGAGCACTGTACTGTGGGCCACGTCCACACGAAATTACATTTACACGACCTCGCGCAGACCTGCCAGGTGGCCTTCCTCTGGCTCTGGCTCTGGCACTACCTCTTCCTCTACCTGTTTTGTCCATATCGGGTATGCACGGAGTGGTATATCACACTGCGTGCACTCACGTAGGTAGGTGGGTTCACTTAACTGCACAGGTATGCGCACTGATGCGGTGGGTTCACTGAACAGAACAGGTATACAGTGGCAGGTTCACAGAACAGGTATGCAGTGGCAGGTTCACTGAACACAACAGGTATGCAGTGGCAGGTTCACTGAACACAACAGGTATGCAGTGGCGGGTTCACTGAACAGGTATACAGTGGCGGGTCCACTGAACAGAACAGGTATGCAGTGGCGGGTTCACTAAACAGAACAGGTATACAGGGGCGGGTTCACAGAACAGGTGCGCAGTGGCAGGTTCACTGAACACAACAGGTATGCAGTGGCGGGTTCACTGAACAGGTATACAGTGGCGGGTCCACTGAACAGAACAGGTATGCAGTGGCGGGTTCACTGAACAGAACAGGTATACAGTGGTGGGTTCACTAAACAGAACAGGTATACAGTGGCGGGTTCACAGAACAGGTATGCAGTGGCAGGTTCACTGAACACAACAGGTATGCAGTGGCGGGTTCACTGAACAGGTATACAGTGGCGGGTCCACTGAACAGAACAGGTATGCAGTGGCGGGTTCACTGAACAGGTATACAGTGGCGGGTCCACTGAACAGAACAGGTATGCAGTGGCGGGTCCACTGAACAGAACAGGTATGCAGTGGCAGGTTCACTAAACAGAACAGGTATACAGTGGCGGGTTCACAGAACAGGTATGCAGTGGCAGGTTCACTGAACACAACAGGTATGCAGTGGCGGGTTCACTGAACAGGTATACAGTGGCGGGTTCACTAAACAGAACAGGTATACAGTGGCGGGTTCACAGAACAGGTATGCAGTGGCAGGTTCACTGAACACAACAGGTATGCAGTGGCGGGGTCACTAAACAGGTATACAGTGGCGGGTCCACTGAACAGAACAGGTATGCAGTGGCGGGTTCACTGAACACAACAGGTATGCAGTGGTGGGTTCACTGAACAGGTATGCAGTGGTGGGTTCACAGAACAGGTATGCAGTGGTGGGTTCACAGCACAGGTATGCAGTGGTGGGTTCACTGAACAGGTATACAGTGGCGGGTCCACTGAACAGAATAGGTATGCAGTGGCGGGTTCACTGAACAGGTATGCAGTGGTGGGTTCACAGAACAGGTATGCAGTGGTGGGTTCACTGAACAGGTATACAGTGGCGGGTCCACTGAACAGAACAGGTATGCAGTGGCGGGTTCACTGAACAGGTATACAGTGGCGGGTCCACTGAACAGAACAGGTATGCAGTGGCGGGTCCACTGAACAGAACAGGTATGCAGTGGCAGGTTCACTAAACAGAACAGGTATACAGTGGCGGGTTCACAGAACAGGTATGCAGTGGCAGGTTCACTGAACACAACAGGTATGCAGTGGCGGGTTCACTGAACAGGTATACAGTGGCGGGTTCACTAAACAGAACAGGTATACAGTGGCGGGTTCACAGAACAGGTATGCAGTGGCAGGTTCACTGAACACAACAGGTATGCAGTGGCGGGGTCACTAAACAGGTATACAGTGGCGGGTCCACTGAACAGAACAGGTATGCAGTGGCGGGTTCACTGAACACAACAGGTATGCAGTGGTGGGTTCACTGAACAGGTATGCAGTGGTGGGTTCACAGAACAGGTATGCAGTGGTGGGTTCACAGCACAGGTATGCAGTGGTGGGTTCACTGAACAGGTATACAGTGGCGGGTCCACTGAACAGAATAGGTATGCAGTGGCGGGTTCACTGAACAGGTATGCAGTGGTGGGTTCACAGAACAGGTATGCAGTGGTGGGTTCAATGAACAGGTATACAGTGGCGGGTCCACTGAACAGAACAGGTATGCAGTGGCAGGTTCACTGAACAGGTATGCAGTGGTGGGTTCACAGCACAGGTATGCAGTGGTGGGTTCACAGAACAGGTATGCAGTGGTGGGTTCACAGCACAGGTATGCAGTGGTGGGTTCAATGAACAGGTATACAGTGGCGGGTCCACTGAACAGAACAGGTATGCAGTGGCGGGTTCACTGAACAGGTATACAGTGGCGGGTCCACTGAACAGAACAGGTATGCAGTGGCGGGTCCACTGAACAGAACAGGTATGCAGTGGCGGGTTCACTAAACAGAACAGGTATACAGTGGCGGGTTCACAGAACAGGTATGCAGTGGCAGGTTCACTGAACACAACAGGTATGCAGTGGCGGGTTCACTGAACAGGTATACAGTGGCGGGTTCACTAAACAGAACAGGTATACAGTGGCGGGTTCACAGAACAGGTATGCAGTGGCAGGTTCACTGAACACAACAGGTATGCAGTGGCGGGTTCACTGAACAGGTATACAGTGGCGGGTTCACTAAACAGAACAGGTATACAGTGGCGGGTTCACAGAACAGGTATGCAGTGGCAGGTTCACTGAACACAACAGGTATGCAGTGGCGGGGTCACTAAACAGGTATACAGTGGTGGGTCCACTGAACAGAAGAGGTATGCAGTGGCGGGTTCACTGAACACAACAGGTATGCAGTGGTGGGTTCACTGAACAGGTATGCAGTGGTGGGTTCACAGAACAGGTATGCAGTGGTGGGTTCACAGCACAGGTATGCAGTGGTGGGTTCACTGAACAGGTATACAGTGGCGGGTCCACTGAACAGAACAGGTATGCAGTGGCGGGTTCACTGAACAGGTATGCAGTGGTAGGTTCACAGAACAGGTATGCAGTGGTGGGTTCACAGCACAGGTATGCAGTGGTGGGTTCAATGAACAGGTATACAGTGGCGGGCCCACTGAACAGAACAGGTATGCAGTGGCAGGTTCACTGAACAGGTATGCAGTGGTCGGTTCACAGCACAGGTATGCAGTGGTGGGTTCACAGAACAGGTATGCAGTGGTGGGTTCACAGCACAGGTATGCAGTGGTGGGTTCAATGAACAGGTATACAGTGGCGGGTCCACTGAACAGAACAGGTATGCAGTGGCGGGTTCACTGAACAGGTATACAGTGGCGGGTCCACTGAACAGAACAGGGATGCAGTGGCGGGTCCACTAAACAGAACAGGTATGCAGTGGCGGGTTCACTAAACAGAACAGGTATACAGTGGCGGGTTCACAGAACAGGTATGCAGTGGCAGGTTCACTGAACACAACAGGTATGCAGTGGCGGGTTCACTGAACAGGTATACAGTGGTGGGTTCACTAAACAGAACAGGTATACAGTGGCGGGTTCACAGAACAGGTATGCAGTGGCAGGTTCACTGAACACAACAGGTATGCAGTGGCGGGGTCACTAAACAGGTATACAGTGGCGGGTCCACTGAACAGAACAGGTATGCAGTGGCGGGTTCACTGAACACAACAGGTATGCAGTGGTGGGTTCACTGAACAGGTATGCAGTGGTGGGTTCACAGAACAGGTATGCAGTGGTGGGTTCACAGCACAGGTATGCAGTGGTGGGTTCACTGAACAGGTATACAGTGGCGGGTCCACTGAACAGAACAGGTATGCAGTGGCGGGTTCACTGAACAGGTATGCAGTGGTGGGTTCACAGAACAGGTATGCAGTGGTGGGTTCACAGCACAGGTATGCAGTGGTGGGTTCAGTGAACAGGTATACAGTGGCTGGTCCACTGAACAGAACAGGTATGCAGTGGCAGGTTCACTGAACAGGTATGCAGTGGTGGGTTCACAGCACAGGTATGCAGTGGTGGGTTCACAGAACAGGTATGCAGTGGTGGGTTCACAGCACAGGTATGCAGTGGTGGGTTCAATGAACAGGTATACAGTGGCGGGTCCACTGAACAGAACAGGTATGCAGTGGCAGGTTCACTGAACAGGTATGCAGTGGTGGGTTCACAGCACAGGTATGCAGTGGTGGGTTCACAGAACAGGTATGCAGTGGTGGGTTCACAGCACAGGTATGCAGTGGTGGGTTCAATGAACAGGTATACAGTGGCGGGTTCACTAAACAGAACAGGTATACAGTGGCGGGTTCACAGAACAGGTATGCAGTGGCAGGTTCACTGAACACAACAGGTATGCAGTGGCGGGTTCACTGAACAGGTATACAGTGGCGGGTTCACTAAACAGAACAGGTATACAGTGGCGGGTTCACAGAACAGGTATGCAGTGGCAGGTTCACTGAACACAACAGGTATGCAGTGGTGGGGTCACTAAACAGGTATACAGTGGTGGGTCCACTGAACAGAAGAGGTATGCAGTGGCGGGTTCACTGAACACAACAGGTATGCAGTGGTGGGTTCACTGAACAGGTATGCAGTGGTGGGTTCACAGAACAGGTATGCAGTGGTGGGTTCACAGCACAGGTATGCAGTGGTGGGTTCACTGAACAGGTATACAGTGGCGGGTCCACTGAACAGAACAGGTATGCAGTGGCGGGTTCACTGAACAGGTATGCAGTGGTAGGTTCACAGAACAGGTATGCAGTGGTGGGTTCACAGCACAGGTATGCAGTGGTGGGTTCAATGAACAGGTATACAGTGGCGGGTCCACTGAACAGAACAGGTATGCAGTGGCAGGTTCACTGAACAGGTATGCAGTGGTGAGTTCACAGCACAGGTATGCAGTGGTGGGTTCACAGAACAGGTATGCAGTGGTGGGTTCACAGCACAGGTATGCAGTGGTGGGTTCAATGAACAGGTATACAGTGGCGGGTCCACTGAACAGAACAGGTATGCAGTGGCGGGTTCACTGAACAGGTATACAGTGGCGGGTCCACTGAACAGAACAGGGATGCAGTGGCGGGTCCACTGAACAGAACAGGTATGCAGTGGCGGGTTCACTAAACAGAACAGGTATACAGTGGCGGGTTCACAGAAGAGGTATGCAGTGGCAGGTTCACTGAACACAACAGGTATGCAGTGGCGGGTTCACTGAACAGGTATACAGTGGCAGGTTCACTAAACAGAACAGGTATACAGTGGCGGGTTCACAGAACAGGTATGCAGTGGCAGGTTCACTGAACACAACAGGTATGCAGTGGCGGGGTCACTAAACAGGTATACAGTGGCGGGTCCACTGAACAGAACAGGTATGCAGTGGCAGGTTCACTGAACACAACAGGTATGCAGTGGTGGGTTCACTGAACAGGTATGCAGTGGTGGGTTCACAGAACAGGTATGCAGTGGTGGGTTCACAGCACAGGTATGCAGTGGTGGGTTCACTGAACAGGTATACAGTGGCGGGTCCACTGAACAGAACAGGTATGCAGTGGCGGGTTCACTGAACAGGTATGCAGTGGTGGGTTCACAGAACAGGTATGCAGTGGTGGGTTCACAGCACAGGTATGCAGTGGTGGGTTCAGTGAACAGGTATACAGTGGCTGGTCCACTGAACAGAACAGGTATGCAGTGGCAGGTTCACTGAACAGGTATGCAGTGGTGGGTTCACAGCACAGGTATGCAGTGGTGGGTTCACAGAACAGGTATGCAGTGGTGGGTTCACAGCACAGGTATGCAGTGGTGGGTTCAATGAACAGGTATACAGTGGCGGGTCCACTGAACAGAACAGGTATGCAGTGGCAGGTTCACTGAACAGGTATGCAGTGGTGGGTTCACAGCACAGGTATGCAGTGGTGGGTTCACAGAACAGGTATGCAGTGGTGGGTTCACAGCACAGGTATGCAGTGGTGGGTTCAATGAACAGGTATACAGTGGCGGGTCCACTGAACAGAACAGGTATGCAGTGGCAGGTTCACTGAACAGGTATGCAGTGGTGGGTTCACAGCACAGGTATGCAGTGGTGGGTTCACTGAACAGGTATGCAGTGGTGGGTTCACAGCACAGGTATGCAGTGGTGGGTTCACAGCACAGGTATGCAGTGGTGGGTTCACAGCACAGGTATGCAGTGGTGGGTTCACAGCACAGGTATGCAGTGGTGGGTTCACAGAACAGGTATGCAGCCAGACAGGAACAAGTTAAGCCTAAATAATCTTTCCCTGAGAGACAGTCTGCAGCAGCTCGCCCTACTCTCACTAACGCAGGCAGCACACGAGTGACCGTAATGGCCGCCGCTGCCTGCCTTATATAAGGGGGGGTGGGGCTCCAGGGGCTAGTGTAGCCTAATTGGCTACACTGGGCCTGCTGACTGTGATGTAGAGGGTCAAAGTTGACCCTCCATGTGCATTATGGGGCGAACCGAACTTCCGCAAAGGTTCGCCTGCGGGACGCGAACGCGAACCATTGAAGTTCGCATGGAACCGTTCGCAGGCGAACCGTTCGGCCCAACTCTATTCAAGACCAGAAGAAAGATACAGAAGACTTTACTATATATCCAAGGATGGTTCCTAGGACTAATATTTTAATATCATGTAAGAAAAATATAAGAATAAGCTTTTCACTGAGGCTCAACATATGAGGAATGGAAATAAGCCAGATTTCACCTGAAGGCGTTGCACTTACAGGCACAGAGCCATTAGTTCAGCATGCAGGAGAGCAAATATGCTCTTTATAAAGCAATGTCAGCAGCATTAAAATTATGAATCATTAGTGCTAATGGGTATGCGTGTATCATTCAGAGAAGACTCTGACAACTGCCAAAAAAGCATGTCATGGAAATATACTGTAGAGGCAGAAAGCAGTAAGTCTGTCAGTGGCACTAGTCAGCTGGAACACAAAGTCGTAATGCTTCACCTTAGTTTTGATAATAGTGTTCTTTCTAAGCTAAATGATTCTGCCATGGCACTCCTCATCTCCTGCAGAGTGTGCGTTGGATCCTGCAAGCCAAAGCATAGCTGCCAGTTGGGTTAACTTCAGTGCAGTTCCCAACATACAGCACAATCTCTGAAATATCAAGAGAACAGAATGCCTACGTTCACTACGCATTGCGGCATAATGGCCGCTTCTGCAATGCGCCACCTATACAATGTTTACAGTTCAGCAGCTGCATTGCATTATCACGGCATGCAGTATTCCATCCCGCTGCATGCAGGGCGTTACTGCAATACAGTAACAGTGAAACATACTGACTGTTTATCCCCCAAAAAACCCACAAATGGCAGTCTGTACCACCACAAGCAGTGGCATAGCAATAAGGAGTGCAGAGGTTGCGACTGCCTCAGGGGTCTTGGGCCAGAAAGGCCCCGAGGGGTGCTCCCTCAACCACAGTATTAGCTTTTTATTAGTCCTCCTGCGCTGGTAATAATCACTTCTATAGATGCTGTAAATAGTAGTAATCATTAACAAACTGTTTCCCATCCCCTTCTTGCACCTCTGAAATTGTGGTTGTCCTTGGCAGGTTTTGATGCGCCATTTCAATTGTTATGTATAGAGTGCTTGGGGGGCCCCAGTGTAAAACTTGCAATGGGGCCCATAGCTCTTTAGCTATACCACGAGTTTCAATTACCTTCTGATCAGTCTATCACAGACAAGTGGCTTCCAGAGCAGGACTGTTTGAACTTACCAAATCAGCCTTTATCATCCCAGCAGTGTAACTGAGAGAAATCTAGGGATGATGTACATACTACCTGTTGTTTTCCCAGACACTCCCTACCTCCAAATGCCACAACACAGGGCCAGATTTACCATAAGGCACTGTAGGCACATGCCTACAGGCACCTGATAATGGAAAGGCAGCTCACTTCTCTCCCCGAGTGTCTCCTTCCCTATACAGAGTCCTGAGCTGTGTTTAAATGAGAGTTTATTCGCCTGGCTCTCGGAATTCCACTGATCAGATCTCCCTTCAGTCAGGAGCACTTCTAGCTGCTTAATATTGAGGGTATCTCTGCTTACCTAATACTAAAGGGACACCTGTAGCTACCTACACCGTACAAGGGAAGTAGGAGAGAGGTGACAGCTGGGTGAGCCAGTGCACTTGCAGTGTGGTTCAGCAGGGATTTGTAGGTCCATGGAAGTGGAAGTCTAAGGTGCCAGGACCTCTGTGCCTATAGGCTCCTGTGATGTAATTCTGGGCCTGCCACAACATGTAGAACTTTTAAGATCAAATCTAAAATCCGGTTTAACCTTTTCTGTTAGTTATGAATAACGTGAGTGATGTAATTTCTGTCACATTTACCTAGCAATCTAAAGGGACCCTGAACAGAACTGTAAATCAAAACTTTCATTTACCTGGGTCTTCCTCCAGCCCACCGTAAGCCGTGAGGTCCCTCGGCGTCCTCCTGGCTCTTCTGCGGGTCCTGCTGGCGGCGAGTGACTGCAGCCAGTGACAGTACTGCGCATGCGCGGTTTTCTAACTCTGAACCGTGCATGAACAGTACTTTCACGCCGGCCACCTTGATGACACATAGCGGCCGGTGTGATGACGCTCACCATGGCATTAATGTGAATCTTAGTGGTCCTGGGGACAGTATGGCAAAAAAAAAAGAAAGAAATGCAGAGTTTCATTCTCTTCCTAATCTACCAGAAAAAAATCCTAATTATTGCTGCCTCTGTCCCTGTCGGAGAGATCTTAACACTTCCTATGTGAACAGGAAGGAAAGGAAAGGCTCCAAGGTAGAGAAAGAGACAGGAATAAAAAAAAACCTCTTCTAATAAATCTTCCCTTCGTATAGGCCATTATAATTATTAACAATGAAGAATAAAGTTCCCTTAGCCTACAAATCTCTACTGACCCAGGAAGGAAAATACTGTAGCTGCTGGTTAATTAGGTGTCAGCTAACTGGCCAGCAGCTGTTGACATTCATTTGCATGGCTTGATTCTCTTTCTCAGTCAGAGAATTATGCATGTTGGAAGATTTTTTTTTCACCAAACACAAATTATTATTATTATTATTATTATTATTATTATTATTATATGTAATGTAACAGATCTAGCAGATTATGACCTCCTGTTAAAACCCAAACCACACAAATAATTTGTTCATATTTACCAGAAACTGGGATTCACCTACCTTCTATGAGCTTATTTAGACTGCCAAAAACTAAGATTGTCCCTTGATGAATGAGACTCATGGGAGTTTTCCACCTTGTCTGCGCAAACACTCTGCTGTTTACATAAAAATATGGCTGAAAGACTGTTTTTGGCAAAAGCAGGATCCACGTAAATAAGAGTCCTTTAGCTATTACCGTACTTTCAGTCCTACTATTTTTTGATTTATTATTTTCTGTTAAATTCCCATCCACAATTTTCCACATTTCCCTATCTCTAGTGGAAACACATCCAAACATTTTAAGGTATGAAAATAAATTCAGTGTATTTTTGCCAGGGACTGATGTAAATCCTAGGCCACTGTAGCTGCAAAAAAAAACCAGGTGTCTTAAACTTCACTGCCCATCATTGCAAATCCAAAGGAAACGCAAGGCAAAGAAAAAAAAGTTGAATTACTTACCTGGGGCTTCTGTCAGCCCCTGTAGTACTCTGGGTGTCCTCTGTTTAGCCACGTGCCTCCTCAATTGCGCTCCTGTTGCTGAGAGCATTCTACACATGTACTGTTACAATTCTTTATGAACTGCGCATGCGCAGAACGCTCCTGGCCATGGGAGCAAAATCGAGGCAGATAGCCCCACCCCCAGGTCACAGACTTGGACTGAAAGGGGACCCAGAGGATACCAAGGGTCCTTGAAGATTTGGGGGAGGGGGGAGTTTGGATAGAAAAAGCTCCAGGTATGTAAAGGCCAACTTTCCCCCTGGCTTGGATATCCCTTAATTAAAAACCTGGAATGAAAATACACTGTTTTTTTTTTTAAGTATATATACTGTATATACTCAAACACAAGTTGACCTAAGTCTACCCAGCAAAGTTAATGGCTGCACTTGGGGCTCAGGAGGGGTTATTGACTGCATTGCATACAGTAATGCAGCCATTAACCCCTCCTGTCACTTAAGTGCAGTGAATACTTCCTCCAGTTCCCCCAAGTGCTGCAATTATTCACTCCCTTTTATGCAGCCCACTATTTCCCCCCTGCCCCTTTCCTTGTTAATTGTGGCCAGGACTTTCACACCTGTATTTTCTTGGCATTTCCTTTCCTCACTTACTAAGTATCACTTACCACTGGGTAAATTGCTGCAAATGGAAATGTCACTATTAGGACACACATTACTCAGTGTTGCTCATGACTTGTGTATAAGTTGACCCCTATACTTTTATGAAGTGAATCAGACCTACATTTCTAGACTTGTACTCGAGTATATACAGTAGTTCTGTTCCTAAATAAGACTTTCCTGAACTCCCATTTTGTATTTTAAAGTTCAAATCTACCTTTTTAAAGTTTTGACGGTCTTAAAGAGACTTTGTAACAAAATTTTCAGCCTCATTTCTTCCATCCTATAAGTTCCTATACCTGTTCTGATGTGGTCTGAATTACTGCAGCCTTTTCTAGTTGCACTGTCTCTGTAATATATCTAATCTTCTTTTCTTTGTCAAGCTTTGTAGACCCAGGGAGGAAGTGGCTGCCTCTGCTGTGATAGAGAGAAGTTATGCACGCCCCCTCCACGCCCCCTGCAGGCTCGGTGTGTGTGCTTTGTTTATTAGTCACAGACAAGGTCTCTGCTCTCAATTTCAGCTTGTCTGAGGGGGAGATATATATATATATATATATATATATATATATATATATATAAACATCACTTCCTGGTCAGCGGCCATGTTTTCTTATTTGTAAACACTACCTAAAACTGTCGATAAAGAGCCAGGATCGCGGCGGAGACGGCAAAGAGGGATCTAGGAGATCACAGTGACTAGATTGGTATGTTTTTTATTGTACAAATCGGACAGTACAGATGTGAAGTGAAGTTATTCAATGTTCTACAGCTCCCATAAAGACAAATCTTGAACTGAAATTGCTTTTTTTCCTTACCCTCCGATGTGTTTCTCTGAGTGAGAAAAAAAGTAAAAAGCACAGTATATTCGTAGGTAGGATTGGAACTGCACATACACATGTTTATCTTTTTATGCTACATGTTACTTCAAGTACCCTTTAAGCTCAGTTTCTGTCAGACAGATGAGAAAGTAAACAAATGCATGCACTTTAGCTCATACACGCTGAGGAGTGTGAGCAATCCTCAAAGCCAGGATCACACTGAGGCCTCTTGCACACTACATGCGTTTCTGATTCCAACTTGCGATTGTGATGCAATTTTACATGCAATTCCAATTTTTAATTGTTACTGCATGCTGCGTTTTTTCTTTGTTTTTTTCTTTTCATAGCATCCATGGAAAATCAGAATTGCAAATCAGATTTGCAGTGTGCAGGGAGCCTTAGGCCTCTTGCACACTACTTGCACACTACTTGCACACAACATGCGATTCCAATTTGTGTTTTTAATTGATTGTAACGTGATTCCGATTTACAATTTTTTTCGGTACTGCATGCTGCGTTTTTCTTTTTGTTTTAATAGCATCCAGGTAAAATCGGAATCGCAAATTTGAATCGCAAATCAGATTTGCAGTGTTCAGGGGGCCTTAACAGAATCGCATGAGCTTTCCAATATGTCCTATGGGGAAAACTCATGCGATTTTGCTTAGTGTGATCCTAGTCTACGTGTTTGTGTACTGCACCAATAAATTATACAATATTTGTTACAAGTAACTTTCAGTCTTAAGAAGCCAACCTTTGCAATATTTGTTTTCAATGTTTTGTTCAGAATAACATTTGCGCCATCAAAAAGTTTAGTGATAATTACGTGTTTACAGAACTCATGGGGAAGCTTGTCATTATTTTTTATTAGCTGATAGATTTGCACAGCTCTGATCTGATGTGATCATTTACTTCTTTAGCACATGATCACAACCACGAATTAGAGCCTTACAAATCTATCATCCATTTCATAGTGATCACATACTATTCCATTAGCTCTCATAGACAGAAGCATCCCTTTATAGAACAGAAGAGGAACGCCCTTTATAGGAAATGACCTAACTAAAAAGTTAAAATATCCCTGTAAGAACCTTTTATTTATGAAACTGTTATTCAGCAGAGATGTAAACATGTATAGTACAAATGTCTGGCACATTGAACAAAAAGAGAGACATGGAGGGGAAGAGATGGCATACAGTGCATAGGGAGGAGGATATATTAAGTGGGCAATTGGCAGTCCTTATAGTGAAAGTGGCCTGTGGCTGATCTTAGCAAGGATCCCTCCAGCAATGGCACCTCTAGGGAAAAACCTCCAACAGTGGTCCCTATAGGAATAAGCCTACTGTGCATAATGGCATACCCGACCTTGACCTGTGTTTTCAAGTGAATTATCATGAACTGTTCAGGGGTGTAACTATGCCCCCCCCCAGGCCTGCCAGAAAATACTACAATTACTGCCCCCCCTGCAACAAACAGGCCACCTCCTGGTATTTAATAATAATAATAATAATAATCCGAACATTTGTATAGCGCTTTTCTCCTTTCGGACTCAAAGCGCTCAAGAGCTGCAGCCACTGGGACGCGCTCAGGAGGCCACCATGCAGTGTTAGGGAGTTTTGCCTTGAACTCCTTACTGAATAGGTACTTGACCTAGCCAGGATTTGAACCCCGGTCTCCCATGTCAAAGGCAGAGCCCTTAACCAGTACACTATCCAGCCACTGCTGGTATTTGGGCTTGGTTCTCCTTTAACCTTTCCTTCCCCCCTATTTACCTGCTCTTGTTGTGTCAGGTCTCCTCCTTCTCCTGCTGCCACTTGCTCTGCTGCATGCTCAGCTCCTAATACATGTTTTATGATTGGGATCCAGAAGGGGGCAGCATAGAGCGAGTTGCTAGCAAGAGCCAAGAAAGAGGTTACCCAACAGGGCAAGAGCAGTAAGATGTAATATTACACTGCTCCACTGCTGCAAGGGGAAAGGGAAGAGAAGAGAAGGAGCTGGCCTAGTGCCCCACCCCCCCTCAACTGGTCCTGATGCTGATGAACTATTTACTAGTGGATTTTGATATGCACAATTGACCCACAAAGGGAGCAACCCATTCAGTATCTATGAAGAGGGAAGAAGTAATGATAATACCAGGAACAGCTTCTTGAAAAGGGATAATCAGGGGTTCAATGGATTTGGCCGCTGATTGTTACCTAAAAGCCAGCACACCAGATCATCAAATGCCTCTGCAGACCTCGGGGGAGACCTGTATACAAGCCAGATTAGGATTTGCGATTTTGCAGCTTAAAACACAAGCACAATCAATATACAAAATACTGCAGGTAGCGCTTTTGTGATTTTAAAAAATCGGATCTCTCCAGTGGGACCACTGCTGGCATGGGTGTAACAATGGGGGCTGCAGCCCCTGCAGCTGCTCAGGGCCATTTTGGGGGGCTGGAGGCGTAGCAGCATGAGGGGTAAGCCATGGCCACACTTGGCGGGGAGGGGGGACGGTCCCCTCCTCACCTTGAGCTCTCCCCTTTGCGCTCCCCTCCAGCTTCAATAACTGTGTGTGTGCAGCAGGGGCAGATCCACATACCTTCTTTGCGTTCCAGCGCGGATGTTTCTCCCTCTAGTGTCTGACACTACTTCCTGTTTATACAGGAAGTCGCGTCAGAGGCTAGAGAGAGGAACTTCCTCGCTGGAACGCAAGGAAGGTATGTGGGTTTGCCGCTGCCGCCACTGCACACACACAGTTATTGAAGCTGGAGGGGAGCGCAGAGGGGAGAGCCCAAGGGGGAGGGGCGGTAGCCCCTCCCCGCCGAGTGTGACCATGACTTTCCTCTCATGCTGCGACCCCTCACCCCCCAAAACGGCCCTGGGGCGGCCGCTCAGAATTTCTGTAGGGGGGTCCGGGTGGGTCTTAGTTACGCCCCTGACTTCTGGTGGATTATATTTATACGCATTTGGAATCATCGCAATCTGAAAAATGCTCAAAAGTGCTTGTAGTGTGAATCAGCCCTTGCATTTGCTAATTCATGACTAGCTCTCTTCAAAGCATTGTTGCTATGTGCGAAATGCACTGACAGATAAGTATTTTCAAAGAGATGTGTGACTGGAAGTTAAAACAAATAATCCTGCCGAAGACAGATGATCTGATTAATATTGTTGTCAGAAAGGATTAAAAAAGTCATGGACTTCACACAAGACAGAAAAAAGACCCTGTGTATGTCTAAATCCGTACCATCCTTGCTATGTCAGTTGCACTTGATCCAGACAATACATTTCTAGGTTTTGTTGACACTTACATGCTTTCCCTGGCATCAAAATCCCATGCTTCAAGATGTGGTTTTCACAGCATGTACTGTATATCTGACTATTGGTTTCAACTAGGATGAAAAAAATATTATGAAATAGTGGGTGCTTATCTTACAATATACATTACAGTATGATCACGTGTTGGAAAGCATTAATTCACATACTTTTCTGTGTGTATAGTGAAGAGGGAACATAGACTTTCTCAGTCCTGGATTCATTTCTTCATTCCCAAGAAAAATCAGTAATAAGAACACCAGGGGCATAACTAGACTATAGGGCCAAGTGTTCTGACGAAATAGCCTACCCGTCAAATCTGCCTACATCCAGTGACAGGAGGGTTAAGGGTTAGGGCTAGACCTCCTGCCTAAATGATAGCATGTGCCACCTCTTAGTCCTGAACCTCATGTGGGTCACGTGATTGGGAGACGGCAAATGGCAGCAGAGAGTTTTCTGCTGTTAAGCAGAATCTGAAAGCAAGAAAAAATTACACGTGCTCCTGCACAAGGTTTTTGTGAGTGAACAAGGTTTTTTATTTTTGCTAATTTACTTATGGTTTGGGAGGTGGAGGGGCCCCCAAAGCCTCTGGGGTGATTGCTCGCCCATGAATAACACAAAAACACAGTTAAATTTCAAGAAAATCTGTAACGAAAAAAACCTCCCCTAGGGGGTACTCACCTCGGGTGGGGGAAGCCTCCGGATTCTATTGAGGCTTCCCCTGTCCTCATCGGTCCCAAGGCGGTGGCGAAAATCCTGGCGCTGCGGCAAAATAAATATTTAGCTAATGGCTCCAGCGCAGGCGCAGTATCCGCTCCTTCCCACGGAGATAGGCGGAAATAGCCGATCTCCGTCGGGCCGCTCTACTGCGCAGGCGCAAGTCTCTTGCACCTGCGCAGTAGAGCAGAGCCGATGGAGAGCGGCTATTTCCGCCTATCTTCATCAGAAGAGCCGCAACAGCGCCCCCGCTGGAGCCTGGAAAGGTAAATATTGAACAGGCTGTCAGGTCTGTCGGGCAGCTGTTCGGAGGGCTGCAGCGAGACCCCGTGGGACACAGGAGGATGAGGAAGCCTCATTAGGATCTGGAGGCTTCCCCCTCCCGAGGTGAGTACCCCCCAGGGGACATTTTTGGTTTTACAGTGTCTCTTTAAGATCAACTTTATAGTCTTGGAATGTCTTTTGCTTGTAGGGTGGGGTTGACTGCTTTACTATGTAATCAATGTCCTGTATACACTGTTATGCTGGGCATACACGGTTCATTTCTGCCGCTCGAGTCTCCCGTTCGATCGTTTCGCCGCTCAATTCTGCAGTCGATTCTCTTATCTTCTGCTTGTTTTTCTTTTCTTTTTCCATTCACTTCTAACACAAATCGAGCAGTGAAACTATGGAGCAGGAGATCGGACATGTCGGAAATTATCTATTGAGCCATCTATCTGGCTCAAAAACTAACCGTGTATTCCCAGCATTAGGCTTATTTATTCGTAAAGACCAAAAGGTGTTTGAATGCATGGTCAGATATCTTCTATATTATATTAAATTAATATGTTATCTTATGTTATATTAATATGTTATCCTATGTGCGTGTTCACATTGGAGCGATGTGATTTTGTAAAAATCCCACAGCATTGCATTAGCAAGAGCTTATAAAATCTCTAGCGTTTAAAAAGCTCTTGAAGTGTGAATCAGCCCATACCCTTGATTAGCGTTAAATAATTACAAATGAATTGTTGAACATTTGAAACACTTGAATAAATGTTTCTGATTCTAGAGTAATATATCATTTTAGCTGTGGAGTAAAACAAAAACTTGGAACTTGCAATAAAAGACAGGGGCATAACTGGAAATCATTGGGCCCCCCGGCGAAACTTTGGATGCCCCCCCCCCCCCTTACCTGCTTTCTGCACAGGTAAACTGAGAACCAATGTTATTCAATTGGCTAGTGCACATTTGAATCTGTTTTCCCCATGCAGAAAGATGGAGCACAATAGGAAGCCTTTTCATTTACACAAGTAGTCACAAATGTTTTATAGTTGAAATGTGTGTGGGACAGAAAACAACTTTGTGGGATGAGAGGACATATTTTATAACTGTGCCATGTATATTAAAGTTCATTACACATTTCTACCAGTATGTACTGGCATCCTTTATTCTGACCCAAGGGCTTTGTGGGTAAGCTGAAGAAATACAATGGAACATTCCTTTCTAAATGCTAGTATGTAAAAGTTTTGTGGCTGGATAGTGTACTGGTTAAGGGCACCGCCTTTTGACATGGGAGACCAGGGTTCGAATCCTGACTAGGGTCAGTACCTATTCAGTGAGGAGTTCAAGGCAAGACTCCCTAACACTGCAGGGGGAAGCAGGAAATTTGGGCGCATGAGGCAGGTGGACAAAAAGGGCGCCGCCATTCACTCACATAATAAATATCGTTTAATGGGCGCCCAACAGGAAAAAAGGGCGCCGGAGAAAAATAACGTTTTAAAAGCGGTGCCCGGAGACTTTTAATGTTTTATAACTGCTTCTCATGATTACACATTATTTAATGATTTATAATTTTCTTAACATTATTTTTAAACGAAAAACAGTACAATATTTTTTTAAAACATTATTTTTAAAGAGACTCTGAAGCGAGAATAAATCTCGCTTCAGAGCTCATAGTTAGCAGGGGCACGTGTGCCCCTGCTAAACCGCCGCAATAGCGCCGCTAAACGGGGGTCCCTTGACCCCCAAACCCCCCACTGTGACACTTGGTCGCAGACTTGGTCGCTCCTGGAGGCAGGGCTAACGGCTGCAGCCCTGCCTCCAGTCGCGTCTGTCAGCGGCGCATCGCCGCCTCTCCCCCGCCCCTCTCAGTGAAGGAAGACTGAGAGGGGCGGGGGAGAGGCGGAGATAAGCGCTGACAGACGCGCGTGGGGCAGGGCTGCGGCGGTTAGCCCTGCCCCAACCAGGAAGCGCTCCCCCGCATTACGGAGGGGATTTGGGGGATCAGGGACCCCCGTTAAGCCGCGGGATAGCGGCGGTTTAGCAGGGGCACACATACCCCTGCTAACTCTGAGGTCTAAAGCGAGATTTATTCTCGCTTCAGACTCTCTTTAACCACTTCCTGACCGCCGTATGTACAATTGGCGGCCGGGAAGTGCACCCCGCAAGGACCGCCGTATTGACAAATGGCGGCGGTCCTTGTAGGGGCATGGGCGGAGCGATCGCGTCATCCGTGACGCGATCCTCCGCCTCCGCCTGGCGCCGCTCACCCGCCGCAACATCCCGCCGGCCATACGGAAGCGCCGGCGGGATGTTAACCCGACGATCGCCGCATACAAAGTGTATAATACACTTTGTAATGTTTACAAAGTGTATTATACAGGCTGCCTCCTGCCCTGGTGGTCCCAGTGTCCGAGGGACCACCAGGGCAGGCTGCAGCCACCCTAGTCTGCACCAAGCACACTGATTTTGTACCCCCCTGCCCCAGATCGCCCACAGCACCCATCAGACCCCCCCCCTGCCCACCCCCCAGACCCCTGTTTGCACCCAATCACCCCCCTAATCACCCATCAATCACTCCCTGTCACTATCTGTCAACGCTATTTTTTTTTTATCCCCCCCCTGCTCCCTGCCCCCTCCTGATCACCCCCCACCCCTCAGATTCTCCCCAGACCCCCCCCCAGACCACCCCCCCCCCCTGTTTACTGTATGCATCTATCCCCCTGATCACCTGTCAATCACCTGTCAATCACCTGTCAATCACCTGTCAATCACCCATCAATCACCCATCAATCACCCCCTGTCACTGCCACCCATCAATCAGCCCCTAACCTGCCCCTTGCGGGCAATCTGATCACCCCCCCACACCAATAGATCGCCCACAGATCCGACATCAGATCACCTCCCAAATCCATTGTTTACATCTATTCTCTCCTCTAAACACCCACTAATTACCCATCAATCACCCATCAATCACCCCCTATCACCACCTGTCACTTTTACCTATCAGATCAGACCCTAATCTGCCCCTTGCGGGCACCCAATCACCCGCCCACACGCTCAGATTGCCCTCTGACCCCCCCTTATCAATTCACCAGTGCATTAATTACATCTGTTCTTCCCTGTAATAACCCACTGATCACCTGTCAATCACCTGCCAATCACCTATCACCCATCAATCACCCCCTGTCACCCCCTGTCACTGCCACCCATCAATCAGCCCCTAACCTGCCCCTTGCGGGCAATCTGATCACCCACCCACACCATTAGATCGCCCGCAAACCCGCCGTCAGATTACCTCCCAAATGTATCGTTTACATCTGTTATCTTCTCTAAACACCCACTAATTACCCATCAATCACCCATCAATCACCCCCTATCACCACCTGTCACTGTTACCTATCAGATCAGACCCTAATCTGCCCCTTGCGGGAACCCAATCACCCGCCCACACGCTCAGATTGCCCTCAGACCCCCCCCCCTTATTAATTCGCCAGTGCATTAATTACATCTGTCCTTCCCTGTAATAACCCACTGATCACCTGTCAATAACCTGCCAATCACCTATCACCCATCAATCACCCCCTGTCACTGCCACCCAACAATCAGCCCCTAACCTGCCCCTTGCGGGCAATCTGATCACCCACCCACACAAATAGATCGCCCGCAGATCCGACATCAGATCACCACCCAAGCGCAGCGTTTACATCTATTCTCTCCTCTAAACACCCACTAATTACCCATCAATCACCCCCTATCACCACCTGTCACTGTTACCCATTAGATCAGACCCTAATCTGCCCCTTGCGGGCTCCCAATCACCCGCCTACACGCTCAGATTGCCCTCAGACCCCCCCTTATCAATTCGCCAGTGCAATATTTACATCTGTCCTTCCCTGTAATAACCCACTGATCACCTGTCAATCACCTGCCAATCACCTATCACCCATCAATCACCCCCTGTCACTGCCACCCATCAATCACCCCCTGTCACTGCCACCCATCAATCACCCGCTGTCACTGCCACCCATCAATCAGCCCCTAACCTGCCCCTTGCGGGCAAACTGATCACCCACACCAATAGATCGCCCGCAGATCCGACATCAGATCACCACCCAAGCGCAGTGTTTCCATCTATTCTCTACCCTAAACACCCACTAATTACCCATCAATCACCCCCTGTCACTGCTACCTATCAGATTAGACCCCTATCTGCCCCTAGGGCACTCAATCACCCGCCCACACCCTCAGAATGCCCTCAGACCCCAGCCCTGATCACCTCGCCAGTGCATTGCTTGCATCTATTCCCCCCTCTAATCACACCTTGAGACACCCATCAATCACCTCCTGTCACCCCCTAGCACACCTACCCATCAGATCAGGCCCCAATTTGCCCCGTGTGGGCTCCTGATCACTCGGCCAAACCCTCAGATCCCCCTCAGACCCCCTTCCGATCACCTCCCCAGTGCATTGATTGCATCTATTTTCCCCTCTAACCACCCCCTGAGACACCCATCAATCACCTCCTGTCACCCCCCTAGCACTCCTATCCATCAGATCAGGCCCAATACAACCTGTCATCTAAAAGGCCACCCTGCTTATGACCGGTTCCACAAAATTCGCCCCCTCATAGACCACCTGTCATCAAAATTTGCAGATGCTTATACCCCTGAACAGTCATTTTGAGACATTTGGTTTCCAGACTACTCACGGTTTTGGGCCTGTAAAATGCCAGGGCGGTATAGGAACCCCACAAGTGACCCCATTTTAGAAAAAAAGACACCCCAAGGTATTTTGTTAGGTGTATGACGAGTTCATAGAAGATTTTATTTTTTGTTAAAAGTTAGCGGAAATTAATTTTTATTGTTTTTTTTTCACAAAGTGTCATTTTTCACTAACTTGTGACAAAAAATAAAATCTTCTATGAACTCGCCATACACCTAACAGAATACCTTGGGGTGTCTTCTTTCTAAAATGGGGTCACTTGTGGGGTTCCTATACTGCCCTGGCATTTTAGGGCCCCTAAACCGCGAGGAGTAGTCTACAAAACAAATGCTTCAAAATGATCTGTGAATAGGACGTTGGGCCCCTTAGCGCACCTAGGCTGCAAAAAAGTGTCACACATGTGGTACCGCCGTACTCAGGAAAAGTAGTATAATGTGTTTTGGGGTGTATTTTTACACATACCCATGCTGGGTGGGAGAAATTTCTATGTAAATGGACAATTGTGTGTAAAAAAATCAAACAATTGTCATTTACAGAGATATTTCTCCCACTTAGCATGGGTATGTGTAAAAATACACCCCAAAACGCATTATACTACTTCTCCTGAGTACGGCGGTACCACATGTGTGGCACTTTTTTACACCCTAAGTACGCTAAGGGGCCCAAAGTCCAATGAGTACCTTTAGGATTTCACAGGTCATTTTGCGACATTTGGTTTCAAGACTACTCCTCACGGTTTAGGGCCCCTAAAATGCCAGGGCAGTATAGGAACCCCACAAATGACCCCATTCTAGAAAGAAGACACCCAAAGGTATTCCGTACGGAGTATGGTGAGTTCATAGAAGATTTTATTTTTTGTCACAAGTTAGCGGAAAATGACACTTTGTGAAAAAAAACTATTAAAATCAATGTCCGCTAACTTGTGACAAAAAAATAAAAACTTCTATGAACTCACCATACTCCTAACGGAATACCTTGGGGTGTCTTCTTTCTAAAATGGGGTCATTAGTGGGGTTCCTATACTGCCCTGGCATTTTAGGGGCCCTAAACCGCGAGGAGTAGTCTTGAAACAAAAATGACCTGTGAAATCCTAAAGTTACTCATTGGTCTTTGGGCCCCTTAGTGCAGTTAGGGTGCAAAAAAGTGCCACACATGTGGTATCGCCGTACTCGGGAGAAGTAGTATAATGTGTTTTGGGGTGTATTTTTACACATACCCATGCTGGGTGGGAGAAATACCTCTGTAAATGACAATCTTTTGATTTTTTTACACACAATTGTCCATTTACAGAGGTATTTCTCCCACCCAGCATGGGTATGTGTAAAAATACACCCCAAAACACATTGTACTACTTCTCCCGAGTATGGCGATACCACATGTGTGGCACTTTTTTGCACCCTAACTGCGCTAAAGGGCCCAAAGTCCAATGAGTACCTTTAGGATTTCACAGGTCATTTTGAGAAATTTCGTTTCAAGACTACTCCTCACGGTTTAGGGCCCCTAAAATGCCAGGGCAGTATAGGAACCCCACAAATGACCCCATTTTAGAAAGAAGACACCCCAAGGTATGCCGTTAGTAGTATGGCGAGTTCATAGAAGATTTTATTTTTTGTCACAAGTTAGCGGAAATTGATTTTAATTGTGTTTTTTCACAAAGTGTCTTTTTCCGCTAACTTTTGACAAAAAAAAAATCTTCTATGAACTCACCATACTCCTAACGGAATACCTTGGGGTGTCTTCTTTCTAAAATGGGGTCATTTGTGGGGTTCCTATACTGCCCTGGCATTTTAGGGGCCCTAAACCGTGAGGAGTAGTCTTGAAACGAAATTTCTCAAAATGACCTGTGAAATCCTAAAGGTACTCATTGGATTTTGGGCCCTTTAGCGCAGTTAGGGTGCAAAAAAGTGCCACACATGTGGTATCGCCGTACTCAGGAGAAGTAGTATAATGTGTTCTGTGGTGTATTTTTACACATACCCATGCTGAGTGGGAGAAAGATCTCTGTAAATGGACAATTGTGTGTTATAAAAATTAACAAATTGTCATTTACAGAGATATTTCTCCCACCCAGCATGGGTATGTGTAAAAATACACCCCAAAACACATTATACTACTTCTCCTGAGTATGGCAATACCACATGTGTGGCACTTTTTTGCAGCCTAACTGCGCTAAGGGGTCCAAAGTCCAATGAGCACCTTTAGGCTTTACAGGGGTGCTTACAATTTAGCACCCACCAAAATGTCAGGACAGTAAACACACCCCACAAATGACCCCATTTTGGAAAGTAGACCCTTCAAGGTATTCAGAGAGGGGCATGGTGAGTCCGTGGCAGATTTCATTTTTTTTTGTCGCAAGTTAGAAGAAATGGAAACTTTTTTTTTTTTTTTTTTTCTCACAAAGTGTCATTTTCCGCTTACTTGTGACAAAAAATAATATCTTCTATGAACTCACTATGCCTCTCAGTGAATACTTTGGGATGTCTTCTTTCCAAAATGGGGTCATTTGGGGGGTATTTATACTATCCTGGAATTCTAGCCCCTCATGAAACATGACAGGGGGTCAGAAAAGTCAGAGATGCTTGAAAATGGGAAAATTCACTTTTTGCACCATAGTTTGTAAACGCTATAACTTTTACCCAAACCAATAAATATACACTGAATGGGGTTTTTTTTATCCAAAACATGTTTGTCCACATTTTTCGCGCTGCATGTATACAGAAATTTTACTTTATTTGAAAAATGTCAGCACAGAAAGTTAAAAAAATCATTTTTTTGCCAAAATTCATGTCTTTTTTGATGAATATAATAAAAAGTAAAAATCGCAGGAGCAATCAAATAGTACCAAAAGAAAGCTTTATTAGTGACAAGAAAAGGAGCCAAAATTCATTTAGGTGGTAGGTTGTATGAGCGAGCAATAAACCGTGAAAGCTGCAGTGGTCTGAATGGAAAAAAAGTGGCCGGTCCTTAAGGGGTAGAAAGCCCTAGGTCCTCAAGTGGTTAAACGAAAAACCGTACAATTTTTTTTTTTTAAACATTATTTTTAAACGAAAAGCCGCACAATATTTTTTTTAAACGTTATTAATGCTTATCACAGGGGGATCTTAGGTTTAGGCACCACCAGGGGGGTCTTAGGTTTAGGCACCACCAGGGGGGTCTTAGGTTTAGGTACCACCAGGGGGGTCTTAGGTTTAGGCACCACCAGGGGGGGGTCTTAGGTTTAGGTACCACCAGGGGGGTCTTAGGTTTAGGCACCACCAGGGGGGTCTAGGGGTTAGGGATAGGTACAGGGAGGGTTCTGTGTAAGAGTAGGGTTAGGTATAGCTTTAGTAACATTCTTATTAATGTTTTATAAAACGTTATTATAAATTTCACTTTTTAAACAGGGAAGATTAACGTTTTTACAATTGCCGATTTCATACACATTATTTAATGATTTATAACTTTATAAAACATTATTATATAAATAAATATAGCACAATTTTTTTTAAACGTTATTCATGCTTATCGTTTAAAACCCTGCGCCCTTTTTCCCGGCGCCCTTTTTTAACGTACGCCTGCAGGGTGGCCTTTTGAGCGCGTCCCAGTGGCTGCAGCTCTTGAGCGATTTGAGTCCGCCAGGAGAAAAGCTCTATACAAATGTTCGGATTATTATTATAAAATCTAGCTGTTAATAGAAAGTATTCCTCTTATTAATGTTACCTTCACAAAACATCAAAAGCTGTAGATTTAAATTTATTGGAGAAAACATTTCTAACTTTATGGCATGCTGGGTGCTAATGAAGGTTTACTTTCCTGTATAACTGTGTGCGCACGTAATACACAGTTCCAGAACTGAAAGAGCCCAGGTGACACTTTTGTAAAGGTTGAAAAGGGTGCAGGTGACTTCCTGTTTAAAATGGTGCCCGATTATAATAGGGGATGCAGTGGTCACCCACTATGTGCACTTCAACCACAAATAGTGCCTGCTATTTTCCGCAGTTGCAGAGGGC